>NW_026908743.1:27500-67869 GCF_963169125.1 Humulus lupulus
AATAAAAAATTAGTTTTATATAGACATACAACTTTATCACGTGCTTATTTAGTGTTGTTTCTTTTCTTTTCCATAGACATAGGAGAATATATGGATAAACAGTGGATGTCAGCGAATAGGTTATCTGCGGAATTTAGGAACGGGGTTGATTTGTTCTTAAGGTTTTGTTCGGAAAATGTGAAAGACCAAAATTTTACTTATTGTCCATGTCTTAAGTGTGGAAATGTTAAAAAGATGGATCTTAAAAAGATTAAAGAACACTTATATTTCAATGGGATCGACAAGAGTTACACAATTTGGTATTACCATGGGGAGATAGCTCCGATTGCTCCAACTCTGCCAAGTAGACCAAAAGGAGTGAGGAGGAATATAGTGGAGGAGAACTGGGATCCATTAGATGAAAAAAGTTTGGAAATTTTTGAACATTTATAATAATTAAGTAGAATAATATGTATGCATTTTTTAAAAAGTTTCAATTTAATAATAAATTACTCATATTTTTAAATAATTAGTGTCCACACCAACCGGACAATGTGGCATGTGGATACTACTTAATGAGGATGTTGAAGGATTTGATTGAGCATGCGAGTCCTGGGCATTACTTGAGAACGGTATTATTAATTAAAATTTACAAATTATTTTTGAAACTATAAATGTAATCAAATAATTAATTAATATATTTTACTTTATATTTCTTGCAGCTAACAAGCACATCATATACAGAGGCACAAATTGATGAGTTGCGACAAGAATGGGCAACATATATGTTGCCGATAATCCAAAGTTACCGACCTCGTTGATAGGTTTTTTTTTTTTTTTTTTAACTCTTTCTTCATACACAATGCAATATTTGTTCAGGCCAAATCTCCTAGGCAGCTGCCTAGGGTTCCGAAGTGATTTCGTAATTCACTCAAATTTCTCTCTAACAAGCTCTAATTTTTTTGAACCTTTTCCAATCTCAATAATATTATATAGGGCAATTATTTACCATGAATTCGTGTCCTAATTCTACCAAACAAAAAAAATGACCTTTCAGGCCAAATCTCCTAGGCACCTGCCTAGGGCTACGAAGCGATCTCGTAATTCACTCATATATCTCCGGAACAAGCTCTAATATTTTTGAACCTTCCCATCTCAATAATATTATACAGGGCTATTGTTGACCGTGAGTTGGGGTCCTAATTCAACCAAACAAGAAAATTGACCTTTTAGGCCAAATCTCCTAGGCAGCTGCCTAGGGCTCCGAAGCAATTTCGTAATTCACTCATATTTCTCTCTAACAAGCTTTTATTTTTTTGAACCTTTTCCCATCTCAATGATATTATATAGGGCTATTATTGACCATGAATTGGGGTCCTAATTCAACCAAACTAAAAAATTGACCTTTCACGCCAAATCTCCTAGGCAGCTGCCTAGGGCTCCGAAGCGATCTCGTAATTCACTCATATTTCTCTCTAACAAGCTCTAATTTTTTTGAACCTTTTCCCATCTCAATAATATTATATAGGGCTATTATTGACCATGAATTGGGGTCCTAATTCAACCAAACAAAAAAATTCACCTTTCCGGCCAGATCTCCCAAGCAGCTGCCTAGGGCTCCGAAGCGATTTCGTAATTCACTCATATTTCTCTCTAACAAGCTCTAATTTTTTTGACCCATTTCCCATCTCAATAATATTATATAGGGCTATTATCGACCATGAATTTGGGTCCTAATTCAACCAAACAAAAAAATAGACCTTTCAGGCCAGATCTCCTATGCTGCTGCCTAAGGCTCCGAAGCGATCTCGTAATTCACTCATATTTCTCTCTAACAAGTTCTAATTTTTTTAGACCTCTTCCCATCTCAATAATATTATATAGGGCTATTATTGGCCATGAATTGCGGTCCTCATTCAACCAAACAAACAAATTGGCCTTTCAGGCCAAATCTCCTAGGCCGCTGCCAAGAGCTCCGGAGCGATCTTGTAATTCACTCATATTTCACTCTAACAAGCTCTAATTTTTTTGAACCTTTTCCCGTCTCAATAATATTATATAGGGCTATAATTGACCATGAATTGCGGTCCTAATTCAACCAAACAAAAAAATGGACCTTTCAGGCCAAATCTCCTAGGCAGCTGCCTAGGGCACCGAAGAGATCTCGTAATTCACTCATATTTCTCTCTAACAAGGTCTAATTTTTTAGAACCTTTTCCCATCTCAATAATATTATATAGGGATATTATTGACCATGAATTGCGGTCCTAATTCAACCAAACAAAAAAATGGACCTTTCAGGCCAAATCTCATAGGCAGCTGCCTAGGGCACCGAAGAGATCTCGTAATTCACTCATATTTCTCTCTAAAAAGCTATAATTTTTTTTTAACCTTTTCCCATATCAATAATATTATATAGGGCTATTATTGACCTTGAATTGGGGACCTAATTCAACCAAACAAAAAAATTGACCTTTCCGGCCAAATCTGCTAGGCAGCTGCCTAGCGCTCCGAAGCGATTTCGTAATTCACTCATATTTCTCTCTAACAAGCTCTAATATTTTTGAACCTTTTCCCATCTCAATAATATTATATAGGGCTATTATTGACCATGAATTGGGGTCCTAATTCAACCAAACAAAAAAATTCACCTTTCAGGCCAGATCTCCAAGGCAGCTGCCGAGGGCTCCGAAGCGATTTCGTAATTCACTCATATTTCTCTCTAACAAGCTCTAATTTTTTTGACCCTTTTCCCATCTCAATAATATTATATAGGGCTATTATTGACCATGAATTTGGGTCCTAATTCAACCAAACAAAAAAATAGACCTTTCAGGCCAGATCTCCTATGCAGCTGCCTAAGGCTCCGAAGCGATCTCGTAATTCACTCAAATTTCTCTCTAACAAGCTCTAATTTTTTTGAACCTCTTCCCATCTCAATAATATTATATAGGGCTATTATTGGCCATGAATTGCGGTCCTAATTCAACCAAACAAAAAAATTGGCCTTTCAGGCCAAATCTCCTAGGCAGCTGCCTAGAGCTCCGGAGCGATCTTGTAATTCACTCATATTTCACTCTAACAAGCTCTAATTTTTTTGAACCTTTTCCCATCTCAATAATATTATATAGGGCTATTATTGACCATGAATTGCGGTCCTAATTCAACCATACAAAAAAATGGACCTTTCAGGCCAAATCTCCTAGGCAGCAGCCTAGGGCTCCGGAGCGATCTCGTAATTCTCTCATATTTCACTCTAACAAGCTCTAATTTTTTTGAACCTTTTCCCATCTCAATAAAATTATATAGGGCTATTATTGACCTTGAATTGCGGTCCTAATTCAACCAAACAAAAAAATGGACCTTTCAGGCCAAATCTCCTAGGCCGCTGCCTAGGGCACCGAAGAGATATCGTAATTCACTCATATTTCTCTCTAAGAAGCTCCAATTTTTTTGAACCTTTTCCCATATCAATAATATTATATAGGGCTATTATTGACCACGAATTGGGGACCTAATTCAACCAAACAAATAAATTGACCTTTCCGGCCAAATCTCCTAGCCAGCTGCCTAGGGCTCCGAATCGATTTCGTAATTCACTCATATTTCTCTCTAACAAGCTCTAATATTTTTTAACCTTTTCCCATCTCTATAATATTATATAGGCCTATTTTTGACCATGTATTGGGGTCCTAATTCAACCAAACAAAAAAATTGACCTTTCAGGCCAAATCTCCTAGGCAGCTGCCTAGGGCTCCGAAGCGATTTGGTAATTCACTCATATTTCTCTCTAACAAGCTCTAATATTTTTGAACCTTTTCCCATCTCTATAATATTATATAGGGCTATTATTGACCATGAATTGGGGTCCTAATTCAACCAAACAAAAAAAATGGACCTTTCAGGCCAAATCTCATAGGCAGCTGCCTAGGGCACCGAAGAGATCTCGTAATTCACTCATATTTCTCTCTAACAAGCTATAATTTTTTTGAACCTTTTCCCATATCAATAATATTATATAGGGCTATTGTTGACCTTGAATTGGGGACCTAATTCAACCAAACAAAAAAATTGACCTTTCCGGCCAAATCTGCTAGGCAGCTGCCTTGCCCTCCGAAGCGATTTCGTAATTCACTCATATTTCTCTCTAACAAGCTCTAATATTTTTGAACCTTTTCCCATCTCAATAATATTATATAGGGCTATTATTGACCATGAATTGGGGTCCTAATTCAACCAAACAAAAAAATTCACCTTTCAGGCCAAATCTCCTAGGCAGCTGCCTAGGGCTCCGAAGCGATATCGTAATTCACTCATATTTCTCTCTAAGAAGCTCTAATTTTTTTGAACCTCTTCGCATCTCAATAATATTATATAGGGCTATTATTGGCCATGAATTGCAGTCCTAATTCAACCAAACAAAAAAATTGACCTTTCAGGCCAAATCTCCTAGGCAGCTGCCTAGGTCTCCGGAGCGATCTCGTAATTCACTCATATTACTCTCTAACAAGCTCTAATATTTTTGAACCTTTTCCCATCTCAATAATATTATATAGGGCTATTATTGACCATGAATTGCGGTCCTAATTCAACCAAACAAAAAAATTCACCTTTCAGGCCAAATCTCCTAGGCAGCTGCTTAGGGCTCCGAAGCGATTTCGTAATTCACTCATATTTCTCTCTAACAAGCTATAATTTTTTTGACCCTTTTCCCGTCTCAATAATATTATATAGGGCTATTATTGACCATGAATTGGGGTCCTAATTCAACCAAACAAAAAAATAGACCTTTCAGGCCAAATCTCCTAGTCAGGTGCTTATGGCTCTGAAGCGATTTCGTAATTCACTCATATTTCTCTCTAACAAACTCTAATTTTTCTGACCCTTTTCCCATCTCAATAATATTATATAAGGCTATTATTGACAATGAATTGGGGTCCTAATTCAACCAAACAGAAAAATTGACCTTTCAGGCCAAATCTCCTAGGCAGCTGCTTTGGGCTCCGAAGCGATTTCGTAATTCACTCATATTTCTCTCTAACTAGCTCTAATTATTTTGAACCATTTCCCATCTCAATAATATTATATAAGGCTTTTATTGACCATGAATTGGTGTCCTAATTCAACCAAATAAAAAAATTTACCTTTCAGGCCAAATCTCCTAGGCAGCTACCTAGGGCTACGAAGCGATCTCGTAATTCACTCATCTTTCTCCATTACAAGCTCTAATCTTTTTTATCCTTTTCCCATCTCAATAATATTATACCGGCCTATTTTTTACCATGTATTGGGGTCCTAATTCAACCAAACAAAAAAAATGACCTTTCAGGCCTAATCTCCTAGGCAGCTGCCTAGGGCTCCGAAGTGATTTCGTAATTCACTCATATTTCTCTCTAACAAGCTCTAATTTCTTTGAACCTTTTCTCATCTCAATAATATTATATAGGGCTATTATTGACTATGAATTGGGGTCCTAATTCAACCAAACAAAAAAATAGACCTTTCAGGCCAGATCTCCTATGCAGCTGCCTAAGGCTCCGAAGCGATCTCGTAATTCACTCATATTTCTCTCTAACATGCTCTAATTTTTTTGAACCTCTTCGCATCTCAATAATATTATATAGGGCTATTGTTGGCCATGAATTGCGGTCCTAATTCAACCAAACAAAAAAATTGACCTTTCAGGCCAAATCTCCTAGGCAGCTGCCTAGGGCTACGGAGCGATCTTGTAATTCACTCATATTTCACTCTAACAAGCTCTAATTTTTTTGAACCTTTTCCCATCTCAATAATATTATATAGGGCTATTAATGACCATGAATTGCGGTCCTAATTCAACCAATAAAAAAATGGACCTTTCAGGCCAAATCTCCTAGGCAGCTGCCTAGGGCACCGAAGAGATCTCGTAATTCACTCATATTTCTCTCTAACAAGCTCTAATTTTTTAGAACCTTTTCCCATATTAATAATACTATATAGGGCTATTATTGACCATGAATTGCGGTCCTAATTCAACTAAACAAAAAAATTGGCCTTTCAGGCCAAATCTCCTAGGCAGCTGCCTAGGGCTACGAAGCGATCTCGAAATTCACTCATATTTCTCTCTAACCAGCTCTAATTATTTTGAACCATTTCCCATCTCAATAATATTATATAGGGATATTATTGACCATGAATTGGGGTCCTAATTCAACAAAACAAAAAAATTGACCTTTCAGGCCAAATCTCCTAGGCAGCTGCCTAGGGCTCCGAAGCGATGTCGTAATTCACTCATATTTCTCCGTAACAAGCTCTAATATTTTTGAACCTTTTCCCATCTCAATAATATTATACAGGGCTATTATTGACCATGAATTTGGGTCCGAATTCAAACAAACAAAAAAATTGACCTTTCAGGCCAAATCTCCTAGGCAGCTGCCAAGGGCTCCGAAGCAATTTCGTAATTCACTCATATTTCTCTCTAACAAGCTTTAATTTTTTTGAAACTTTTCCCATCTCAATAATATTATATAGGGCTATTATTGACCATGAATTGGGGTCCTAATTCAACAAAACAAAAAAATTGACCTCTCAGGCCAAATCTCCTAGGCAGCTGCCTAGGGCTCTGAAGCGATCTCGTAATTCACTCATATTTCTCTCTAACTAGCTCTAATTATTTTGAACCATTTCACATCTCAATAAAATTCTATAGGGCTTTTATTGACCATGAATTGGGGTCCTAATTAAACCAAATAAAAAAATTGACCTTTCAGGCCAAATCTCCTAGGCAGCTGCCTAGGGCTACGAAGAGATCTCGTAATTCACTCATCTTTCTCCATAACAAGCTCTAATCTTTTTTATCCTTTTCCCATCTCAATAATATTATACAGGGCTATTTTTGACCATGTATTGGGGTCCTAATTCAACCAAACAAAAAAATTGAACTTTCAGGCCAAATCTCCTAGGCAGCTGCCTAGGGCTCCGAAGCGATTTCGTAATTCACTCATATTTCTCTCTAACAAGCTCTAATTTTTTTGAACCTTTTCCCATCTCAATAATATTATATAGGGCTATTATTGACCATGAAATGGGGTCCTAATTCAACCAAACAAAAAAATTGACCTTTCAGGCCAAATCTCCTAGGCAGCTGCCTAGCGCTCCGAAACGATCTCGTAATTCACTCATATTTCTCTCTAACAAGCCCTAATTTTTTTGAACCTTTTCCCATCTCAATAATTCTATATTGGGCTATTATTGACCATGAATTGGGGTCCTAATTTAACCAAACAAAAAAATTGACCTTTTAGGCCAAATCTCCTAGGCAGAGTTGCCTTGGGCTCCGAAGCGATCTCGTAATTCACTCATATTTCTCTCTAACAAGCTCTAATTTTTTTGAACCTTTTCCCATCTAAAGTATATTATATAGGGATATTATTGACCATGAATTGGGGTCCTAATTCAACAAAACAAAAAAATTGACCTCTCAGGCCAAATCTCCTAGGCAACTGCCTAGGGCTCCGAAGCGATCTCGTAATTCACTCATATTTCTCTCTAACTAGCTCTAATTATTTTGAACCATTTCCAATCTCAATAATATTATATAGGGCTTTTATAGACCATGAATTGGTGTCCTAATTCAACCAAATAAAAAAATTTACCTTTCAGGCAAAATCTCCTAGGAAGCTACCTAGGGCTACGAAGCGATCTCGTAATTCACTCATCTTTCTCCATTACAAGCTCTAATCTTTTTTATCCTTTTCCCATCTCATTAATATTATACAGGCCTATTTTTGACCATGTATTGGGGTCCTAATTCAACCAAACAAAAAAATTGACCTTTCAGGCCAAATCTCCTAGGCAGCAGCCTAGGGCTCCGAAGCGATTTCGTAATTCACTCATATTTCACTCTAACAAGCCCTAATTTTTTTGAACCTTTTCCCATCTCAATAATATTATATAGGGCTATTATTGACCATGAATTGGGGTCCTAATTCAACCAAACAAAAAAATTGACCTTTCAGGCCAAATCTCCTAAGCAGCTGCCTAGGGCTCCGAAACTATTTCGTAATTCACTCATATTTCTCTCTAACAAGCCCTAATTTTTTTGAACCTTTTCCCATCTCAATAATATTATATAGGGCGATTATTGACCAAGAATTGGGGTCCTAATTCAACCAAACAAAAAAATTGACCTTTCAGGCCAAATCACCAAGGCAACTGCCTAGGTCTCCGAAGCAATTTCGTAATTCACTCATATTTCTCTCTAACAAGCTTTAATTTTTTTGAAAATTTTCCCATCTCAATAATATTATATAGGGCTATTATTGACCATGAATTGGGGTCCTAATTCAACAAAACAAAAAAATTGACCTCTCAGGCCAAATCTCCTGGGCAGCTGCCTAGGGCTCTGAAGCGATCTCGTAATTCACTCATATTTCTCTCTAACTAGCTCTAATTATTTTGAACCATTTCCCATCTCAATAATATTATATAGGGCTTTTATTGACCATGAATTGGGGTCCTAATTACACCAAATAAAAAAAATTTCCTTTCAGGCCAAATCTCCTTGGCTGCTGCCTAGGGCTACGAAGCGATCTCGTAATTCACTCATCTTTCTCCATAACAAACTCTAATCTTTTTTATCCTATTCCCATCTCAATCATATTATGCAGGGCTATTTTTGACCATGTATTGGGGTCCTAATTCAACCAAACAAAAAAATTGAACTTTCAGGCCAAATCTCCTAGGCAGCTGCCTAGGGCATCGAAACGATCTCGTAATTCACTCATATTTCTCTCTAACAAGCCCTAATTTTTATGAACCTTTTCCCAGCTCAATAATACTATATAGGGATATTATTGACCATGAATTGGGATCCTAATTTAACCAAACAAAAAAATTGACCTTTCAGGCCAAATCTCCATGGCAGAGTTGCCTAGGGCTCCGAAGCGATCTCGTAATTCACTCATATTTCTCTCTAACAAGCTCTAATTTTTTTGAACCTTTTCCCGTCTAAATAATATTATATAGGGATATTATTGACCATGAATTGGGGTCCTAATTCAACAAAACAAAAAAATTGACCTCTCAGGCCAAATCTCCTAGGCAGCTTCCTAGGGCTCCGAAGCGATCTCGTAATTCACTCATATTTCACTCTAACAAGCTCTAATTTTTTTGAACCTTTTCCCATCTCAATAATATTATATAGGGCTATTATTGACCATGAATTGGGGTCCTAATTCAACCAAACAAAAAAATTGGCCTTTCAGGCCAAATCTCCTAGGCAGCTGCCTAGGGCATCGAAACGATCTCGTAATTCACTCATATTTCTCTCTAACAAGCCCTAATTTTTATGAACCTTTTCCCATCTCAATAATACTATATAGGGATATTATTGACCATGAATTGGGGTCCTAATTTAACCAAACAAAAAAATTGACCTTTCAGGCCAAATCTCCTTGGCAGAGTTGCCTAGGGCTCCGAAGCGATCTCGTAATTCACTCATATTTCTCTCTAACAAGCTCTAATTTTTTTGAACCTTTTCCCATCTAAATAATATTATATAGGGATATTATTGACCATGAATTGGGGTCCTAATTCAACAAAACAAAAAAATTGACCTCTCAGGCCAAATCTCCTAGGCAGCTTCCTAGGGCTCCGAAGCGATCTCGTAATTCACTCATATTTCTCTCTAACTAGCTCTAATTATTTTGAACCTCTTCGCATCTCAATAATATTATATAGGGCTATTATTGGCCATGAATTGCAGTCCTAATTCAACCAAACAAAAAAATTGACCTTTCAGGCCAAATCTCCTAGGCAGCTGCCTAGGTCTCCGGAGCGATCTCGTAATTCACTCATATTTCTCTCTAACAAGCTCTAATATTTTTGAACCTTTTCCCATCTCAATAATATTATATAGGGCTATTATTGACCATGAATTGCGGTCCTAATTCAACCAAACAAAAAAATTCACCTTTCAGGCCAAATCTCCTAGGCAGCTGCTTAGGGCTCCGAAGCGATTTCGTAATTCACTCATATTTCTCTCTAACAAGCTATAATTTTTTTGACCCTTTTCCCGTCTCAATAATATTATATAGGGCTATTATTGACCATGAATTGGGGTCCTAATTCAACCAAACAAAAAAATAGACCTTTCAGGCCAAATCTCCTAGTCAGCTGCTTATGGCTCTGAAGCGATTTCGTAATTCACTCATATTTCTCTCTAACAAACTCTAATTTTTCTGACCCTTTTCCCATCTCAATAATATTATATAAGGCTATTATTGACAATGAATTGGGGTCCTAATTCAACCAAACAGAAAAATTGACCTTTCAGGCCAAATCTCCTAGGCAGCTGCTTTGGGCTCCGAAGCGATTTCGTAATTCACTCATATTTCTCTCTAACTAGCTCTAATTATTTTGAACCATTTCCCATCTCAATAATATTATATAGGGCTTTTATTGACCATGAATTGGTGTCCTAATTCAACCAAATAAAAAAATTTACCTTTCAGGCCAAATCTCCTAGGCAGCTACCTAGGGCTACGAAGCGATCTCGTAATTCACTCATCTTTCTCCATTACAAGCTCTAATCTTTTTTATCCTTTTCCCATCTCAATAATATTATACCGGCCTATTTTTTACCATGTATTGGGGTCCTAATTCAACCAAACAAAAAAAATGACCTTTCAGGCCTAATCTCCTAGGCAGCTGCCTAGGGCTCCGAAGAGATTTCGTAATTCACTCATATTTCTCTCTAACAAGCTCTAATTTCTTTGAACCTTTTCCCATCTCAATAATATTATATAGGGCTATTATTGACCATGAATTGGGGTCCTAATTCAACCAAACAAAAAAATAGACCTTTCAGGCGAGATCTCCTATGCAGCTGCCTAAGGCTCCGAAGCGATCTCGTAATTCACTCATATTTCTCTCTAACAAGCTCTAATTTTTTTGAACCTCTTCGCATCTCAATAATATTATATAGGGCTATTGTTGGCCATGAATTGCGGTCCTAATTCAACCAAACAAAAAAATTGACCTTTCAGGCCAAATCTCCTAGGCAGCTGCCTAGGGCTACGGAGCGATCTTGTAATTCACTCATATTTCACTCTAACAAGCTCTAATTTTTTTGAACCTTTTCCCATTTCAATAATATTATATAGGGCTATTAATGACCATGAATTGCGGTCCTAATTCAACCAATAAAAAAAATGGACCTTTCAGGCCAAATCTCCTAGGCAGCTGCCTAGGGCACCGAAGAGATCTCGTAATTCACTCATATTTCTCTCTAACAAGCTCTAATTTTTTATAACCTTTTCCCATATTAATAATACTATATAGGGCTATTATTGACCATGAATTGCGGTCCTAATTCAACTAAACAAAAAAATTGGCCTTTCAGGCCAAATCTCCTAGGCAGCTGCCTAGGGCTACGAAGCGATCTCGAAATTCACTCATATTTCTCTCTAACCAGCTCTAATTATTTTGAACCATTTCCCATCTCAATAATATTATATAGGGATATTATTGACCATGAATTAAGGTCCTAATTCAACAAAACAAAAAAATTGACCTTTCAGGCCAAATCTCCTAGGCAGCTGCCTAGGGCTCCGAAGCGATTTCGTAATTCACTCATATTTCTCCGTAACAAGCTCTAATATTTTTGAACCTTTTCCCATCTCAATAATATTATACAGGGCTATTATTGACCATGAATTTGGGTCCGAATTCAAACAAACAAAAAAATTGACCTTTCAGGCCAAATCTCCTAGGCAGCTGCCAAGGGCTCCGAAGCAATTTCGTAATTCACTCATATTTCTCTCTAACAAGCTTTAATTTTTTTGAAACTTTTCCCATCTCAATAATATTATATAGGGCTATTATTGACCATGAATTGGGGTCCTAATTCAACAAAACAAAAAAATTGACCTCTCAGGCCAAATCTCCTAGGCAGCTGCCTAGGGCTCTGAAGCGATCTCGTAATTCACTCATATTTCTCTCTAACTAGCTCTAATTATTTTGAACCATTTCACATCTCAATAAAATTCTATAGGGCTTTTATTGACCATGAATTGGGGTCCTAATTAAACCAAATAAAAAAATTGACCTTTCAGGCCAAATCTCCTAGGCAGCTGCCTAGGGCTACGAAGAGATCTCGTAATTCACTCATCTTTCTCCATAACAAGCTCTAATCTTTTTTATCCTTTTCCCATCTCAATAATATTATACAGGGCTATTTTTGACCATGTATTGGGGTCCTAATTCAACCAAACAAAAAAATTGAACTTTCAGGCCAAATCTCCTAGGCAGCTGCCTAGGGCTCCGAAGCGATTTCGTAATTCACTCATATTTCTCTCTAACAAGCTCTAATTTTTTTGAACCTTTTCCCATCTCAATAATATTATATAGGGCTATTATTGACCATGAAATGGGGTCCTAATTCAACCAAACAAAAAAATTGACCTTTCAGGCCAAATCTCCTAGGCAGCTGCCTAGGGCTCCGAAACGATCTCGTAATTCACTCATATTTCTCTCTAACAAGCCCTAATTTTTTTGAACCTTTTCCCATCTCAATAATTCTATATTGGGCTATTATTGACCATGAATTGGGGTCCTAATTTAACCAAACAAAAAAATTGACCTTTTAGGCCAAATCTCCTAGGCAGAGTTGCCTTGGGCTCCGAAGCGATCTCGTAATTCACTCATATTTCTCTCTAACAAGCTCTAATTTTTTTGAACCTTTTCCCATCTAAAGTATATTATATAGGGATATTATTGACCATGAATTGGGGTCCTAATTCAACAAAACAAAAAAATTGACCTCTCAGGCCAAATCTCCTAGGCAACTGCCTAGGGCTCCGAAGCGATCTCGTAATTCACTCATATTTCTCTCTAACTAGCTCTAATTATTTTGAACCATTTCAAATCTCAATAATATTATATAGGGCTTTTATTGACCATGAATTGGTGTCCTAATTCAACCAAATAAAAAAATTTACCTTTCAGGCAAAATCTCCTAGGAAGCTACCTAGGGCTACGAAGCGATCTCGTAATTCACTCATCTTTCTCCATTACAAGCTCTAATCTTTTTTATCCTTTTCCCATCTCATTAATATTATACAGGCCTATTTTTGACCATGTATTGGGGTCCTAATTCAACCAAACAAAAAAATTGACCTTTCAGGCCAAATCTCCTAGGCAGCAGCCTAGGGCTCCGAAGCGATTTCGTAATTCACTCATATTTCTCTCTAACAAGCCCTAATTTTTTTGAACCTTTTCCCATCTCAATAATATTATATAGGGCTATTATTGACCATGAATTGGGGTCCTAATTCAACCAAACAAAAAAATTGACCTTTCAGGCCAAATCTCCTAAGCAGCTGCCTAGGGCTCCGAAACTATTTCGTAATTCACTCATATTTCTCTCTAACAAGCCCTAATTTTTTTGAACCTTTTCCCATCTCAATAATATTATATAGGGCGATTATTGACCATGAATTGGGGTCCTAATTCAACCAAACAAAAAAATTGACCTTTCAGGCCAAATCACCAAGGCAACTGCCTAGGTCTCCGAAGCAATTTCGTAATTCACTCATATTTCTCTCTAACAAGCTTTAATTTTTTTGAAAATTTTCCCATCTCAATAATATTATATAGGGCTATTATTGACCATGAATTGGGGTCCTAATTCAACAAAACAAAAAAATTGACCTCTCAGGCCAAATCTCCTGGGCAGCTGCCTAGGGCTCTGAAGCGATCTCGTAATTCACTCATATTTCTCTCTAACTAGCTCTAATTATTTTGAACCATTTCCCATCTCAATAATATTATATAGGGCTTTTATTGACCATGAATTGGGGTCCTAATTAAACCAAATAAAAAAAATTTCCTTTCAGGCCAAATCTCCTTGGCTGCTGCCTAGGGCTACGAAGCGATCTCGTAATTCACTCATCTTTCTCCATAACAAACTCTAATCTTTTTTATCCTATTCCCATCTCAATCATATTATGCAGGGCTATTTTTGACCATGTATTGGGGTCCTAATTCAACCAAACAAAAAAATTGAACTTTCAGGCCAAATCTCCTAGGCAGCTGCCTAGGGCATCGAAACGATCTCGTAATTCACTCATATTTCTCTCTAACAAGCCCTAATTTGTATGAACCTTTTCCCAGCTCAATAATACTATATAGGGATATTATTGACCATGAATTGGGGTCCAAATTTAACCAAACAAAAAAATTGACCTTTCAGGCCAAATCTCCTTGGCAGAGTTGCCTAGGGCTCCGAAGCGATCTCGTAATTCACTTATATTTCTCTCTAACAAGCTCTAATTTTTTTGAACCTTTTCCCGTCTAAATAATATTATATAGGGATATTATTGACCATGAATTGGGGTCCTAATTCAACAAAACAAAAAAATTGACCTCTCAGGCCAAATCTCCTAGGCAGCTTCCTAGGGCTCCGAAGCGATCTCGTAATTCACTCATATTTCTCTCTAACAAGCTCTAATTTTTTTGAACCTTTTCCCATCTCAATAATATTATATAGGGCTATTATTGACCATGAATTGGGGTCCTAATTCAACCAAACAAAAAAATTGGCCTTTCAGGCCAAATCTCCTAGGCAGCTGCCTAGGGCATCGAAACGATCTCGTAATTCACTCATATTTCTCTCTAACAAGCCCTAATTTTTATGAACCTTTTCCCATCTCAATAATACTATATAGGGATATTATTGACCATGAATTGGGGTCCTAATTTAACCAAACAAAAAAATTGACCTTTCAGGCCAAATCTCCTTGGCAGAGTTGCCTAGGGCTCCGAAGCGATCTCGTAATTCACTCATATTTCTCTCTAACAAGCTCTAATTTTTTTGAACCTTTTCCCATCTAAATAATATTATATAGGGATATTATTGACCATGAATTGGGGTCCTAATTCAACAAAACAAAAAAATTGACCTCTCAGGCCAAATCTCCTAGGCAGCTGCCTAGGGCTCTGAAGCGATCTTGTAATTCACTCATATTTCTCTCTAACTAGCTCTAATTATTTTGAACCATTTCCCATCTCAATAATATTATATAGGGCTTTTATTGACCATGAATTGGAGTCCTAATTCAACCAAATAAAAAAATTTACCTTTCAGGCCAAATCTCCTAGGCAGCTACCTAGGGCTACGAAGCGATCTCGTAATTCACTCATCTTTCTCCATTACAAGCTCTAATCTTTTTTATCCTTTTCCCATCTCAATAATATTATACCGGCCTATTTTTGACCATGTATTGGGGTCCTAATTCAACCAAACAAAAAAATTGACCTTTCAGGCCTAATCTCCTAGGCAGCAGCCTAGGGCTCCGAAGTGATTTCGTAATTCACTCATATTTCTCTCTAACAAGCTCTAATTTCTTTGAACCTTTTCCCATATCAATAATATTATATAGGGCTATTATTGACCATGTATTGGGGTCCTAATTCAACCAAACAAAAAAATTGACCTTTCAGGCCAAATCTCCTAGGCAGCAGCCTAGGGCCCCGAAGCGATTTCGTAATTCACTCCTATTTCTCTCTAACAAGCTCTAATTTTTTTGAACCATTTCCCATCTCAATAATATTATATAGGACTATTATTGACCACGAATTGGGGTCCTAATTCAACCAAACAAAAAAATTGACCTTTCAGGCCAAATCTCCTAGGCAGCTGCCTAGGGATCTGAAGCGATCTCGTAATTCACTCATATTTCTCTCTAACTAGCTCTAATTATTTTGAACCATTTCCCATCTCAATAATATTATATAGGGCTTTTATTGACCATGAATTGGGGTCCTAATTAAACCGAATAAAAAAATTTACCTTTCAGGCCAAATCTCCTAGGCAGCTGCCTTGGGCTACGAAGAGATCTCGTAATTCACTCATCTTTCTCCATAACAAGCTCTAATCTTTTTTATCCTTTTCCCATCTCAATAATATTATACAGGGCTATTTTTGACCATGTATTGGGGTCCTAATTCAACCAAACAAAAAAATTGAACTTTCAGGCCAAATCTCCTAGGCAGCTGCCTAGGGCTCCGAAGCGATTTCGTAATTCACTCATATTTCTCTCTAACAAGCTCTAATTTTTTTGAACCTTTTCCCATCTCAATAATATTATATAGGGCTATTATTGACCATGAAATGGGGTCCTAATTCAACCAAACAAAAAAATTAACCTTTCAGGCCAAATCTCCTAGGCAGCTGCCTAGGGCTCCGAAACGATCTCGTAATTCACTCATATTTCTCTCTAACAAGCCCTAATTTTTTTGAACCTTTTCCCATCTCAATAATACTATATTGGGCTATTATTGACCATGAATTGGGGTCCTAATTTAACCAAAAAAAAAATTGACCTTTTAGGCCAAATCTCCTAGGCAGAGTTGCCTTGGGCTCCGAAGCGATCTCGTAATTCACTCATATTTCTCTCTAACAAGCTCTAATTTTTTTGAACCTTTTCCCATCTAAAGTATATTATATAGGGATATTATTGACCATGAATTGGGGTCCTAATTCAACAAAACAAAAAAATTGACCTCTCAGGCCAAATCTCCTAGGCAGCTGCCTTGGGCTCCGAAGCGATCTCGTAATTCACTCATATTTCTCTCTAACTAGCTCTAATTATTTTGAACCATTTCCCATCTCAATAATATTATATAGGGCTTTTATTGACCATGAATTGGTGTCCTAATTCAACCAAATAAAAAAATTTACCTTTCAGGCCAAATCTCCTAGGAAGCTACCTAGGGCTACGAAGCGATCTCGTAATTCACTCATCTTTCTCCATTACAAGCTCTAATCTTTTTTATCCTTTTCCCATCTCAATAATATTATGCAGGCCTATTTTTTACCATGTATTGGGGACCTAATTCAACCAAACAAAAAAATTGACCTTTCAGGCCAAATCTCCTAGGCAGCAGCCTAGGGCTCCGAAGCGATTTCGTAATTCACTCATATTTCTCTCTAACAAGCTCTAATTTTTTTGAACCTTTTCCCATCTCAATAATACTATATAGGGCTATTATTGACCATGAATTGGGGTCCTAATTCAACCAAACAAAAAAATTGACCTTTCAGGTCGAATCTCCTATGCAGTTGCCTAGGGCTCCGAAACGATCTCGTAATTCACTCATATTTCTCTCTAACAAGCCCTAATTTTTTTGAACCTTTTCCCATCTCAATAATATTATATAGGGCGATTATTGACCATGAATTATGGTCCTAATTCAACCAAACAAAAAAATTGACCTTTCAGGCCAAATCACCAAGGCAACTGCCTAGGGCTCCGAAGCAATTTCGTAATTCACTCATATTTCTCTCTAAAAAGCTTTAATTATTTTAAAAATTTTCCCATCTCAATAATATTATATAGGGCTATTATTGACCATGAATTGGGGTCCTAATTCATCAAAACAAAAAAATTGACCTCTCACGCCAAATCTCCTAGGGAGCTGCCTAGGGCTCTGAAGCGATCTCGTAATTCACTCATATTTCTCTCTAACTAGCTCTAATTATTTTGAACCATTTCCCATCTCCATAATATTATATAGGGCTTTTATTGACCATGAATTGGGGTCCTAATTAAACCAAATAAAAAAAATTTCCTTTCAGGCCACATCTCCTTGGCTGCTGCCTAGGGCTACGAAGCGGTCTCGTAATTCACTCATCTTTCTCCATAACAAACTCTAATCTTTTTTATCCTTTTCCCATCTCAATAATATTATACAGGGCTATTTTTGACCATGTATTGGGGTCCTAATTCAACCAAACAAAAAAATTGAACTTTCAGGCCAAATCTCCTAGGCAGCTGCCTAGGGCTCCGAAGCGATTTCGTAATTCACTCAAATTTCTCTCTAACAAGCTCTAATTTTTTTGAACCTTTTCCCATCTCAATAATATTATATAGGGCTATTATTTACCATGAATTGGGGTCCTAATACAACCAAACAAAAAAATTGACCTTTCAGGCCAAATCTCCTAGGCAGCAGCCTAGGGCTCCGAAGCGATTTCGTAATTCACTCATATTTCTCTCTAACAAGCTCTAATTTTTTTGAACCTTTTCCCATCTCAATAATACTATATAGGGCTATTATTGACCATGAATTGGGGTCCTAATTCAACCAAACAAAAAAATTGACCTTTCAGGTCGAATCTCCTATGCAGTTGCCTAGGGCTCCGAAACGATCTCGTAATTCACTCATATTTCTCTCTAACAAGCCCTAATTTTTTTGAACCTTTTCCCATCTAAATAATATTATATAGGGATATTATTGACCATGAATTGGGGTCCTAATTCAACAAAACAAAAAAATTGACCTCTCAGGCCAAATCTCCTAGGCAGCTGCCTAGGGCTCCGAAGCGATCTCGTAATTCACTCATATTTCTCTCTAACTAGCTCTAATTATTTTGAACCATTTCCCATCTCAATAATATTATATAGGGCTTTTATTGACCATGAATTGGAGTCCTAATTCAACCAAATAAAAAAATTTACCTTTCAGGTCAAATCTCCTAGGCAGCTACCTAGGGCTACGAAGCGATCTCGTAATTCACTCATCTTTCTCCATTACAAGCTCTAATCTTTTTTATCCTTTTCCCATCTCAATAATATTATACAGGCCTATTTTTTACCATGTATTGGGGTCCTAATTCAACCAAACAAAAAAAATTGACCTTTCAGGCCAAATCTCCTAGGCAGCTGCCTAGGGCTCCGAAGCGATTTCGTAATTCACTCATATTTCTCTCTAACAAGCTCTAATTTCTTAGAACCTTTTCCCATCTCAATAATATTATATATAGGGCTATTATTGACCATGAATTGGGGTCCTAATTCAACCAAACAAAAAAATTGTCCTTTCAGGCCAAATCTCCTAGGCAGCTGCCTAGGGCTCCGAAACTTTCTCGTAATTCACTCATATTTCTCTCTAACAAGCCCTAATTTTTTTGAACCTTTTCCCATCTCAATAATATTATATAGGACTATTATTGACCATGAATTGGGGTCCTAATTCAACCAAACAAAAAAATTGACCTTTCAGGCCAAATCACCTAGGCAGCAGCCTAGGGCTACGAATCGATCTCGTAATTCACTCATATTTCTCCGTGACAAGCTCTAATATTTTTGATCCTTTTCCCATCTCAATAATATTATACAGGGCTATTATTGACCATGAATTGGGGTCCTAATTCAACAAAACAAAAAAATTGACCTCTCAGGCCAAATCTCCTAGGCAGCTGCCTAGGGCTCCGAAGCGATCTCGTAATTCACTCATATTTCTCTCTAACTAGCTCTAATTTTTTTGATCCTATTCCCATCTTAATAATATTATATAGGGCAATTATTGACCATGATTTCGTGTCCTAATTCAACCAAACAAAAAAATTGACCGTTCAGGCCAAATCTCCTAGGCATCTGCCTAGGGCTACGAAGCGATCTCGTTATTCACTCATCGTTCTCCATAACAAGCTCTAATCTTTTTTATCCTTTTCCCATCTGAATAATATTATACAGGGCTATTTTTGACCATGCATTGGGGTCCTAATTCAACCAAACAAAAAAATTGACATTTCAGGCCAAATCTCCTAGGCAGCAGCCTAGGGCCCCGAAGCGATTTCGTAATTCACTCATATTTCTCTCTAACAAGCTCTAATTTTTTTGAACCTTTTCCCATCTCAATAATATTATATAGGACTATTATTGACCATGAATTGGGGTCCTAATTCAACCAAACAAAAAAATTGACATTTCAGGCCAAATCTCCTACGCTGCTGCCTAGGGCTCTGAAGCAATTTCGTAATTCACTCATATTTCTCTCTAACAAGCCCTAATTTTTTTGAAACTTTTCCCATCTCAATAATATTATATAGGGCTATTATTGACCATGAATTGGGGTCCTAATTTAACCAAACAAAAAAATTGACCTTTCAGGCCAAATCTCCTAGGCAGAGTTGCCTAGGCTCCGAAGCGATCTCGTAATTCACGCATATTTCTCTCTAACAAGCTCTAATTTTTTTGAACCTTTTCCAAACTAAATAATATTATATAGGGATATTATCGACCATGAATTGGGCTCCTAATTCAACAAAACAAAAAAATTGACCTCTCAGGCCAAATCTCCTAGGCAGCTGCCTAGGGCTCCGAAGCGATCTCGTAATTCACTCATATTTCTCTCTAACTATCTCTAATTATTGTGACCCATTTCCCATCTCAATAATATTATATAGGGCTTTTATTGACCATGAATTGGTGTCCTAATTCAACCAAATAAAAAAATTTACCTTTCAGGCCAAATCTCCTAGGGAGCTACCTAGGGCTACGAAGCGATCTCGTAATTCACTCATCTTTCTCCATTACAAGCTCTAATCTTTTTTATCCTTTTCCCATCTCAATAATATTATACAGGCCTATTTTTGACCATGTATTGGGGTCCTAATTCAACCAAACAAAAAAATTGACCTTTCAGGCCAAATCTCCTAGGCAGCAGCCTAGGGCCCCGAAGCGATTTCGTAATTCACTCATATTTCTCTCTAACAAACTCTAATTTTTTTGAACCTTTTCCCATCTCAATAATATTATATAGGACTATTATTGACCATGAATTGGGGTCCTAATTCAACCAAACAAAAAAATTGACCTTTCAGGCCAAATCTCCTACGCTGCTGCCTAGGGCTCCGAAGCAATTTCGTAATTCACTCATATTTCTCTCTAACAAGCTCTAATTTTTTTGAACCTTTTCCCATCTCAATAATATTATATAGGGCTATTATTGACCATGAATTGGGGTCCTAATTCAACCAAACAAAAAAATTGACCTCTCAAGCCAAATCTCCTAGGCAGCTGCCTAGGGCTCCGAAACGATCTCGTAATTCACTCATATTTCTCTCTAACAAGCCCTAATTTTTTTGAACCTTTTCCCATCTCAATAATACTATATCGGGCTATTATTGACCATGAATTGGGGTCCTAATTAAACCAATCAAAAAAAATTTAACTTTCAGGCCAAATCTCCTGGGCAGAGTTGCCTAGGGCTCCGAAGCGATCTCGTAATTCACGCATATTTCTCTCTAACAAGCTCTAATTTTTTTGAACCTTTTCCCTTCTAAATAATATTATATAGGGATATTATTGACCATGAATTGGGGTCCTAATTCAACAAAACAAAAAAATTGACCTCTCAGGCCAAATCTCCTAGGCAGCTGCCTAGGGCTCCGAAGCGATCTCGTAATTCACTCATATTTCTCTCTAACTATCTCTAATTATTTTGAACCATTTCCCATCTCAATAATATTATATAGGGCTTTTATTGACCATGAATTGGTGTCCTAATTCAACCAAATAAAAAAATTTGCCTTTCAGGCAAATTCTCCTAGGCAGCTACCTAGGGCTACGAAGCGATCTCGTAATTCACTCATCTTTCTCCATTACAAGCTCTAATCTTTTTTATCCTTTTCCCATCTCAATAATATTATACAAGGCTATTTTTGACCATGTATTGGGGTCCTAATTCAACCAAACAAAAAAATTGAACTTTCAGGCCAAATCTCCTAGGCAGCTGCCTAGGGCTCCGAAGCGATTTCGTAATTCACTCATATTTCTCTCTAACAAGCTCTAATTTTTTTGAACCTTTTCCCATCTCAATAATATTATATAGGGCTATTATTGACCATGAATTGGGGTCCTAATTCAACCAAACAAAAAAATTGACTTTTCAGGCCAAATCTCCTAGGCAGCTGCCTAGGGCACCGAAACGATCTCGTAATTCACTCATATTTCTCTCTAACAAGCCCTAATTTTTTTGAACCTTTTCCCATCTCAATAATATTATATAGGACTATTATTGACCATGAATTGGGGTCCTAATTCAACCAAACAAAACAATTGACCTTTCAGGCCAAATCTCCTAAGCAGCTGCCTAGGGCTCCGAAACTATTTCGTAATTCACTCATATTTCTCTCTAACAAGCCCTAATTTTTTTGAACCTTTTCCCATCTCAATAATATTATATAGGGCGATTATTGACCATGAATTGGGGTTCTAATTCAACCAAACAATAAAATTGACCTTTCAGGCCAAATCGCCAAGGCAACTGCCTAGGTCTCCGAAGCAATTTCGTAATTCACTCATATTTCTCTCTAACAAGCTTTAATTTTTTTGAAAATTTTCCCATCTCAATAATATTATATAGGGCTATTATTGACCATGAATTGGGGTCCTAATTCAACAAAACAAAAAAATTGACCTCTCAGGCCAAATCTCCTAGGCAGCTGCCTAGGGCTCCGAAGCGATCTCGTAATTCACTCATATTTCTCTCTAACTAGCTCTAATTATTTTGAACCATTTCCCATCTCAATAATATTATATAGGGCTTTTATTGACCATGAATTGGGGTCCTAATTAAACCAAATAAAAAAAATTTCCTTTCAGGCCAAATCTCCTTGGCTGCTGCCTAGGGCTACGAAGCGATCTCGTAATTCACTCATCTTTCTCCATAACAAACTCTAATCTTTTTTATCCTATTCCCATCTCAATCATATTATGCAGGGCTATTTTTGAACATGTATTGGGGTCCTAATTCAACCAAACAAAAAAATTGAACTTTCAGGCCAAATCTCCTAGGCAGTTGCCTAGGGCTCCGAAGCGATTTCGTAATTCACTCATATTTCTCTCTAACAAGCTCTAATTTTTTTGAACCTTTTCCCATCTCAATAATATTATATAGGGCTATTATTGACCATGAATTGGGGTCCTAATTCAACCAAACAAAAAAATTGACTTTTCAGGCCAAATCTCCTAGGCAGCTGCCTAGGGCACCGAAACGATCTCGTAATTCACTCATATTTCTCTCTAACAAGCCCTAATTTTTTTGAACCTTTTCCCATCTCAATAATATTATATAGGGCTATTATTGACCATGAATTGGGGTCCTAATTCAACCAAACAAAAAAATTGACCTTTCAGGCCAAATCTCCTAAGCAGCTGCCTAGGGCTCCGAAACTATTTCGTAATTCACTCATATTTCTCTCTAACAAGCCCTAATTTTTTTGAACCTTTTCCCATCTCAATAATATTATATAGGGCGATTATTGACCATGAATTGGGGTCCTAATTCAACCAAACAATAAAATTGACCTTTCAGGCCAAATCGCCAAGGCAACTGCCTAGGTCTCCGAAGCAATTTCGTAATTCACTCATATTTCTCTCTAACAAGCTTTAATTTTTTTGAAAATTTTCCCATCTCAATAATATTATATAGGGCTATTATTGACCATGAATTGGGGTCCTAATTCAACAAAACAAAAAAATTGACCTCTCAGGCCAAATCTCCTAGGCAGCTGCCTAGGGCTCCGAAGCGATCTCGTAATTCACTCATATTTCTCTCTAACTAGCTCTAATTATTTTGAACCATTTCCCATCTCAATAATATTATATAGGGCTTTTATTGACCATGAATTGGGGTCCTAATTAAACAAAATAAAAAAAAATTCCTTTCAGGCCAAATCTCCTTGGCTGCTGCCTAGGGCTACGAAGCGATCTCGTAATTCACTCGTCTTTCTCCATAACAAACTCTAATCTTTTTTATCCTATTCCCATCTCAATCATATTATGCAGGGCTATTTTTGAACATGTATTGGGGTCCTAATTCAACCAAACAAAAAAATTGAACTTTCAGGCCAAATCTCCTAGGCAGTTGCCTAGGGCTCCGAATCGATTTCGTAATTCACTCATATTTCTCTCTAACAAGCTCTAATTTTTTTGAACCTTTTCCCATCTCAATAATATTATATAGGGCTATTATTGACATTGAATTGGGGTCCTAATTCAACCAAACAAAAAAATTGACCTTTCAGGCCAAATCTCCTAGGCAGCTGCCTAGGGCATCGAAACGATCTCGTAATTCACTCATATTTCTCTCTAACAAGCCCTAATTTTTATGAACCTTTTCCCAGCTCAATAATACTATATAGGGATATTATTGACCATGAATTGGGGTCCTAATTTAACCAAACAAAAAAATTGACCTTTCAGGCCAAATCTCCTTGGCAGAGTTGCCTAGGGCTCCGAAGCGATCTCGTAATTCACTCATATTTCTCTCTAACAAGCTCTAATTTTTTTCAACCTTTTCCCGTCTAAATAATATTATATAGGGATATTATTGACCATGAATTGGGGTCCTAATTCAACAAAACAAAAAAATTGACCTCTCAGGCCAAATCTCCTAGGCAGCTTCCTAGGGCTCCGAAGCGATCTCGTAATTCACTCATATTTCTCTCTAACAAGCCCTAATTTTTATGAACCTTTTCCCATATCAATAATACTATATAGGGATATTATTGACCATGAATTGGGGTCCTAATTTAACCAAACAAAAAAATTGACCTTTCAGGCCAAATCTCCTAGGCAGCAGCCTAGGGCTACGAATCGATCTCGTAATTCACTCATATTTCTCCGTGACAAGCTCTAATATTTTTGATCCTTTTCCCATCTCAATAATATTATACAGGGCTATTATTGACCATGAATTGGGGTCCTAATTCAACAAAACAAAAAAATTGACCTCTCAGGCCAAATCTCCTAGGCAGCTGCCTAGGGCTCCGAAGCGATCTCGTAATTCACTCATATTTCTCTCTAACTAGCTCTAATTTTTTTGATCCTATTCCCATCTTAATAATATTATATAGGGCAATTATTGACCATGATTTCGTGTCCTAATTCAACCAAACAAAAAAATTGACCGTTCAGGCCAAATCTCCTAGGCATCTGCCTAGGGCTACGAAGCGATCTCGTTATTCACTCATCGTTCTCCATAACAAGCTCTAATCTTTTTTATCCTTTTCCCATCTGAATAATATTATACAGGGCTATTTTTGACCATGCATTGGGGTCCTAATTCAACCAAACAAAAAAATTGACATTTCAGGCCAAATCTCCTAGGCAGCAGCCTAGGGCCCCGAAGCGATTTCGTAATTCACTCATATTTCTCTCTAACAAGCTCTAATTTTTTTGAACCTTTTCCCATCTCAATAATATTATATAGGACTATTATTGACCATGAATTGGGGTCCTAATTCAACCAAACAAAAAAATTGACATTTCAGGCCAAATCTCCTACGCTGCTGCCTAGGGCTCTGAAGCAATTTCGTAATTCACTCATATTTCTCTCTAACAAGCCCTAATTTTTTTGAAACTTTTCCCATCTCAATAATATTATATAGGGCTATTATTGACCATGAATTGGGGTCCTAATTTAACCAAACAAAAAAATTGACCTTTCAGGCCAAATCTCCTAGGCAGAGTTGCCTAGGCTCCGAAGCGATCTCGTAATTCACGCATATTTCTCTCTAACAAGCTCTAATTTTTTTGAACCTTTTCCAAACTAAATAATATTATATAGGGATATTATCGACCATGAATTGGGCTCCTAATTCAACAAAACAAAAAAATTGACCTCTCAGGCCAAATCTCCTAGGCAGCTGCCTAGGGCTCCGAAGCGATCTCGTAATTCACTCATATTTCTCTCTAACTATCTCTAATTATTGTGACCCATTTCCCATCTCAATAATATTATATAGGGCTTTTATTGACCATGAATTGGTGTCCTAATTCAACCAAATAAAAAAATTTACCTTTCAGGCCAAATCTCCTAGGGAGCTACCTAGGGCTACGAAGCGATCTCGTAATTCACTCATCTTTCTCCATTACAAGCTCTAATCTTTTTTATCCTTTTCCCATCTCAATAATATTATACAGGCCTATTTTTGACCATGTATTGGGGTCCTAATTCAACCAAACAAAAAAATTGACCTTTCAGGCCAAATCTCCTAGGCAGCAGCCTAGGGCCCCGAAGCGATTTCGTAATTCACTCATATTTCTCTCTAACAAACTCTAATTTTTTTGAACCTTTTCCCATCTCAATAATATTATATAGGACTATTATTGACCATGAATTGGGGTCCTAATTCAACCAAACAAAAAAATTGACCTTTCAGGCCAAATCTCCTACGCTGCTGCCTAGGGCTCCGAAGCAATTTCGTAATTCACTCATATTTCTCTCTAACAAGCTCTAATTTTTTTGAACCTTTTCCCATCTCAATAATATTATATAGGGCTATTATTGACCATGAATTGGGGTCCTAATTCAACCAAACAAAAAAATTGACCTCTCAAGCCAAATCTCCTAGGCAGCTGCCTAGGGCTCCGAAACGATCTCGTAATTCACTCATATTTCTCTCTAACAAGCCCTAATTTTTTTGAACCTTTTCCCATCTCAATAATACTATATCGGGCTATTATTGACCATGAATTGGGGTCCTAATTAAACCAATCAAAAAAAATTGAACTTTCAGGCCAAATCTCCTGGGCAGAGTTGCCTAGGGCTCCGAAGCGATCTCGTAATTCACGCATATTTCTCTCTAACAAGCTCTAATTTTTTTGAACCTTTTCCCTTCTAAATAATATTATATAGGGATATTATTGACCATGAATTGGGGTCCTAATTCAACAAAACAAAAAAATTGACCTCTCAGGCCAAATCTCCTAGGCAGCTGCCTAGGGCTCCGAAGCGATCTCGTAATTCACTCATATTTCTCTCTAACTATCTCTAATTATTTTGAACCATTTCCCATCTCAATAATATTATATAGGGCTTTTATTGACCATGAATTGGTGTCCTAATTCAACCAAATAAAAAAATTTGCCTTTCAGGCAAATTCTCCTAGGCAGCAACCTAGGGCTACGAAGCGATCTCGTAATTCACTCATCTTTCTCCATTACAAGCTCTAATCTTTTTTATCCTTTTCCCATCTCAATAATATTATACAAGGCTATTTTTGACCATGTATTGGGGTCCTAATTCAACCAAACAAAAAAATTGAACTTTCAGGCCAAATCTCCTAGGCAGCTGCCTAGGGCTCCGAAGCGATTTCGTAATTCACTCATATTTCTCTCTAACAAGCTCTAATTTTTTTGAACCTTTTCCCATCTCAATAATATTATATAGGGCTATTATTGACCATGAATTGGGGTCCTAATTCAACCAAACAAAAAAATTGACTTTTCAGGCCAAATCTCCTAGGCAGCTGCCTAGGGCACCGAAACGATCTCGTAATTCACTCATATTTCTCTCTAACAAGCCCTAATTTTTTTGAACCTTTTCCCATCTCAATAATATTATATAGGACTATTATTGACCATGAATTGGGGTCCTAATTCAACCAAACAAAACAATTGACCTTTCAGGCCAAATCTCCTAAGCAGATGCCTAGGGCTCCGAAACTATTTCGTAATTCACTCATATTTCTCTCTAACAAGCCCTAATTTTTTTGAACCTTTTCCCATCTCAATAATATTATATAGGGCGATTATTGACCATGAATTGGGGTTCTAATTCAACCAAACAATAAAATTGACCTTTCAGGCCAAATCGCCAAGGCAACTGCCTAGGTCTCCGAAGCAATTTCGTAATTCACTCATATTTCTCTCTAACAAGCTTTAATTTTTTTGAAAATTTTCCCATCTCAATAATATTATATAGGGCTATTATTGACCATGAATTGGGGTCCTAATTCAACAAAACAAAAAAATTGACCTCTCAGGCCAAATCTCCTAGGCAGCTGCCTAGGGCTCCGAAGCGATCTCGTAATTCACTCATATTTCTCTCTAACTAGCTCTAATTATTTTGAACCATTTCCCATCTCAATAATATTATATAGGGCTTTTATTGACCATGAATTGGGGTCCTAATTAAACCAAATAAAAAAAATTTCCTTTCAGGCCAAATCTCCTTGGCTGCTGCCTAGGGCTACGAAGCGATCTCGTAATTCACTCATCTTTCTCCATAACAAACTCTAATCTTTTTTATCCTATTCCCATCTCAATCATATTATGCAGGGCTATTTTTGAACATGTATTGGGGTCCTAATTCAACCAAACAAAAAAATTGAACTTTCAGGCCAAATCTCCTAGGCAGTTGCCTAGGGCTCCGAAGCGATTTCGTAATTCACTCATATTTCTCTCTAACAAGCTCTAATTTTTTTGAACCTTTTCCCATCTCAATAATATTATATAGGGCTATTATTGACCATGAATTGGGGTCCTAATTCAACCAAACAAAAAAATTGACTTTTCAGGCCAAATCTCCTAGGCAGCTGCCTAGGGCACCGAAACGATCTCGTAATTCACTCATATTTCTCTCTAACAAGCCCTAATTTTTTTGAACCTTTTCCCATCTCAATAATATTATATAGGGCTATTATTGACCATGAATTGGGGTCCTAATTCAACCAAACAAAAAAATTGACCTTTCAGGCCAAATCTCCTAAGCAGCTGCCTAGGGCTCCGAAACTATTTCGTAATTCACTCATATTTCTCTCTAACAAGCCCTAATTTTTTTGAACCTTTTCCCATCTCAATAATATTATATAGGGCGATTATTGACCATGAATTGGGGTCCTAATTCAACCAAACAATAAAATTGACCTTTCAGGCCAAATCGCCAAGGCAACTGCCTAGGTCTCCGAAGCAATTTCGTAATTCACTCATATTTCTCTCTAACAAGCTTTAATTTTTTTGAAAATTTTCCCATCTCAATAATATTATATAGGGCTATTATTGACCATGAATTGGGGTCCTAATTCAACAAAACAAAAAAATTGACCTCTCAGGCCAAATCTCCTAGGCAGCTGCCTAGGGCTCCGAAGCGATCTCGTAATTCACTCATATTTCTCTCTAACTAGCTCTAATTATTTTGAACCATTTCCCATCTCAATAATATTATATAGGGCTTTTATTGACCATGAATTGGGGTCCTAATTAAACAAAATAAAAAAAAATTCCTTTCAGGCCAAATCTCCTTGGCTGCTGCCTAGGGCTACGAAGCGATCTCGTAATTCACTCGTCTTTCTCCATAACAAACTCTAATCTTTTTTATCCTATTCCCATCTCAATCATATTATGCAGGGCTATTTTTGAACATGTATTGGGGTCCTAATTCAACCAAACAAAAAAATTGAACTTTCAGGCCAAATCTCCTAGGCAGTTGCCTAGGGCTCCGAATCGATTTCGTAATTCACTCATATTTCTCTCTAACAAGCTCTAATTTTTTTGAACCTTTTCCCATCTCAATAATATTATATAGGGCTATTATTGACATTGAATTGGGGTCCTAATTCAACCAAACAAAAAAATTGACCTTTCAGGCCAAATCTCCTAGGCAGCTGCCTAGGGCATCGAAACGATCTCGTAATTCACTCATATTTCTCTCTAACAAGCCCTAATTTTTATGAACCTTTTCCCAGCTCAATAATACTATATAGGGATATTATTGACCATGAATTGGGGTCCTAATTTAACCAAACAAAAAAATTGACCTTTCAGGCCAAATCTCCTTGGCAGAGTTGCCTAGGGCTCCGAAGCGATCTCGTAATTCACTCATATTTCTCTCTAACAAGCTCTAATTTTTTTCAACCTTTTCCCGTCTAAATAATATTATATAGGGATATTATTGACCATGAATTGGGGTCCTAATTCAACAAAACAAAAAAATTGACCTCTCAGGCCAAATCTCCTAGGCAGCTTCCTAGGGCTCCGAAGCGATCTCGTAATTCACTCATATTTCTCTCTAACAAGCCCTAATTTTTATGAACCTTTTCCCATCTCAATAATACTATATAGGGATATTATTGACCATGAATTGGGGTCCTAATTTAACCAAACAAAAAAATTGACCTTTCAGGCCAAATCTCCTTGGCAGAGTTGCCTAGGGCTCCGAAGCGATCTCGTAATTCACTCATATTTCTCTCTAACAAGCTCTAATTTTTTTGAACCTTTTCCCATCTAAATAATATTATATAGGGATATTATTGACCATGAATTGGGGTCCTAATTCAACAAAACAAAAAAATTGACCTCTCAGGCCAAATCTCCTAGGCAGCTTCCTAGGGCTCCGAAGCGATCTCGTAATTCACTCATATTTCTCTCTAACTAGCTCTAATTATTTTGAACCATTTCCCATCTCAATAATATTATATAGGGCTTTTATTGACCATGAATTGGAGTCCTAATTCAACCAAATAAAAAAATTTACCTTTCAGGCCAAATCTCCTAGGCAGCTACCTAGGGCTACGAAGCGATCTCGTAATTCACTCATCTTTCTCCATTACAAGCTCTAATCTTTTTTATCCTTTTCCCATCTCAATAATATTATACCGGCCTATTTTTTACCATGTATTGGGGTCCTAATTCATCCAAACAAAAAAATTGACCTTTCAGGCCTAATCTCCTAGGCAGCTGCCTAGGGCTCCGAAGTGATTTCGTAATTCACTCATATTTCTCTCTAACAAGCTCTAATTTCTTTGAACCTTTTCCCATCTCAATAATATTATATAGTGCTATTATTGACCATGTATTGGGGTCCTAATTCAACCAAACAAAAAAATTGACCTTTCAGGCCAAATCTCCTAGGCAGCAGCCTAGGGCCCCGAAGCGATTTCGTAATTCACTCATATTTCTCTCTAACAAGCTCTAATTTTTTTGAACCTTTTCCCATCTCAATAATATTATATAGGACTATTATTGACCATGAATTGGGGTCCTAATTCAACCAAACAAAAAAATTGACCTTTCAGGCCAAATCTCCTACGCTGCTGCCTAGGGCTCCGAAGCAATTTCGTAATTCACTCATATTTCTCTCTAACAAGCTCTAATTTTTTTGAACCTTTTCCCATCTCAATAATATTATATAGGGCTATTATTGACCATGAATTGGGGTCCTAATTCAACAAAACAAAAAAATTGACCTCTCAGGCCAAATCTCCTAGGCAGCTGCCTAGGGCTCTGAAGCGATCTCGTAATTCACTCATATTTCTCTCTAACTAGCTCTAATTATTTTGAACCATTTCCCATCTCAATAATATTATATAGGGCTTTTATTGACCATGAATTGGGGTCCTAATTAAACCGAATAAAAAAATTTACCTTTCAGGCCAAATCTCCTAGGCAGCTGCCTTGGGCTACGAAGAGATCTCGTAATTCACTCATCTTTCTCCATAACAAGCTCTAATCTTTTTTATCCTTTTCCCATCTCAATAATATTATACAGGGCTATTTTTGACCATGTATTGGGGTCCTAATTCAACCAAACAAAAAAATTGAACTTTCAGGCCAAATCTCCTAGGCAGCTGCCTAGGGCTCCGAAGCGATTTCGTAATTCACTCATATTTCTCTCTAACAAGCTCTAATTTTTTTGAACCTTTTCCCATCTCAATAATATTATATAGGGCTATTATTGACCATGAAATGGGGTCCTAATTCAACCAAACAAAAAAATTGACCTTTCAGGCCAAATCTCCTAGGCAGCTGCCTAGGGCTCCGAAACGATCTCGTAATTCACTCATATTTCTCTCTAACAAGCCCTAATTTTTTTGAACCTTTTCCCATCTCAATAATACTATATTGGGCTATTATTGACCATGAATTGGGGTCCTAATTTAACCAAAAAAAAAATTGACCTTTTAGGCCAAATCTCCTAGGCAGAGTTGCCTTAGGCTCCGAAGCGATCTCGTAATTCACTCATATTTCTCTCTAACAAGCTCTAATTTTTTTGAACCTTTTCCCATCTAAAGTATATTATATAGGGATATTATTGACCATGAATTGGGGTCCTAATTCAACAAAACAAAAAAATTGTCCTCTCAGGCCAAATCTCCTAGGCAGCTGCCTTGGGCTCCGAAGCGATCTTGTAATTCACTCATATTTCTCTCTAACTAGCTCTAATTATTTTGAACCATTTCCCATCTCAATAATATTATATAGGACTTTTATTTACCATGAATTGGGGTCCTAATTAAACCAAATAAAAAAATTTACCTTTCAGGCCAAATCTCCTAGGCAGCTGCCTAGGGCTACGAAGAGATCTCGTAATTCACTCATCTTTCTCCATAACAAGCTCTAATCTTTTTTATCCTTTTCCCATCTCAATAATATTATACAGGGCTATTTTTGACCATGTATTGGGGTGCTAATTCAACCAAACAAAAAAATTGAACTTTCAGGCCAAATCTCCTAGGAAGCTGCCTAGGGCACCGAAGCGATTTCGTAATTCACTTATATTTCTCTCTTACATGCTCTAATTTTTTTGAACCTTTTCCCATCTCAATAATATTATATAGGGCTATTATTGACCATGATATGGGGTCCTAATTCAACCAAACAAAAAAATTGACCTTTCAGGCCAAATCTCCTAGGCAGCAGCCTTGGGCTCCGAAACGATCTCGTAATTCACTCATATTTCTCTCTAACAAGCCCTAATTTATTTGAACCTTTTCCCATCTCAATAATACTATATAGGGCTATTATTGACCATGAATTGGGGTCCTAATTTAACCAAACAAAAAAATTGACCTTTCAGGCCAAATCTCCTAGGCAGAGTTGCCTAGGGCTCCGAAGCGATCTCGTAATTCACTCATATTTCTCTCTAACAAGCTCTAATTTTTTTGAACCTATTCCCATCTAAATAATATTATATAGGGATATTATTGACCATGAATTGGGGTCCTAATTCAACAAAACAAAAAAATTGACCTCTCAGGCCAAATCTCCTAGGCAGCTGCCTAGGGCTCCGAAGCGATCTCGTAATTCACTCATATTTCTCTCTAACTAGCTCTAATTATTTTGAACCATTTCCCATCTCAATAATATTATATAGGGCTTTTATTGACCATGAATTGGAGTCCTAATTCAACCAAATAAAAAAATTTACCTTTCAGGTCAAATCTCCTAGGCAGCTACCTAGGGCTACGAAGCGATCTCGTAATTCACTCATCTTTCTCCATTACAAGCTCTAATCTTTTTTATCCTTTTCCCATCTCAATAATATTATACAGGCCTATTCTTTACCATGTATTGGGGTCCTAATTCAACCAAACAAAAAAATTGACCTTTCAGGCCAAATCTCCTAGGCAGCTGCCTAGGGCTCCGAAGCGATTTCGTAATTCACTCATATTTCTCTCTAACAAGCTCTAATTTCTTAGAACCTTTTCCCATCTCAATAATATTATATAGGGCTATTATTGACCATGAATTGGGGTCCTAATTCAACCAAACAAAAAAATTGTCCTTTCAGGCCAAATCTCCTAGGCAGCTGCCTAGGGCTCCGAAACGATCTCGTAATTCACTCATATTTCTCTCTAACAAGCCCTAATTTTTTTGAACCTTTTCCCATCTCAATAATATTATATAGGACTATTATTGACCATGAATTGGGGTCCTAATTCAACCAAACAAAAAAATTGACCTTTCAGGCCAAATCACCTAGGCAGCAGCCTAGGGCCCCGAAGCGATTTCGTAATTCACTCATATTTCTCTCTAACAAGCTCTAATTTTTTTGAACCTTTTCCCATCTCAATAATATTATATAGGACTATTATTGACCATGAATTGGGGTCCTAATTCAACCAAACAAAAAAATTGACCTTTCAGGCCAAATCTCCTACGCTGCTGCCTAGGGCTCTGAAGCAATTTCGTAATTCACTCATATTTCTCTCTAACAAGCCCTAATTTTTTTGAAACTTTTCCCATCTCAATAATATTATATAGGGCTATTATTGACCATGAATTGGGGTCCTAATTTAACCAAACAAAAAAATTGACCTTTCAGGCCAAATCTCCTAGGCAGAGTTGCCTAGGGCTCCGAAGCGATCTCGTAATTCACGCATATTTCTCTCTAACAAGCTCTAATTTTTTTGAACCTTTTCCAAACTAAATAATATTATATAGGGATATTATCGACCATGAATTGGGCTCCTAATTCAACAAAACAAAAAAATTGACCTCTCAGGCCAAATCTCCTAGGCAGCTGCCTAGGGCTCCGAAGCGATCTCGTAATTCACTCATATTTCTCTCTAACTATCTCTAATTATTGTGACCCATCTCCAATCTCAATAATATTATATAGGGCTTTTATTGACCATGAATTGGTGTCCTAATTCAAACAAATAAAAAAATTTACCTTTCAGGCCAAATCTCCTAGGGAGCTACCTAGGGCTACGAAGCGATCTCGTAATTCACTCATCTTTCTCCATTACAAGCTCTAATCTTTTTTATCCTTTTCCCATCTCAATAATATTATACAGGCCTATTTTTGACCATGTATTGGGGTCCTAATTCAACCAAACAAAAAAATTGACCTTTCAGGCCAAATCTCCTAGGCAGTAGCCTAGGGCCCCGAAGCGATTTCGTAATTCACTCATATTTCTCTCTAACAAACTCTAATTTTTTTGAACCTTTTCCCATCTCAATAATATTATATAGGACTATTATTGACCATGAATTGGGGTCCTAATTCAACCAAACAAAAAAATTGACCTTTCAGGCCAAATCTCCTACGCTGCTGCCTAGGGCTCCGAAGCAATTTCGTAATTCACTCATATTTCTCTCTAACAAGCTCTAATTTTTTTGAACATTTTCCCATCTCAATAATATTATATAGGGCTATTATTGACCATGAATTGGGGTCCTAATTCAACCAAACAAAAAAATTGACCTCTCAAGCCAAATCTCCTAGGCAGCTGCCTAGGGCTCCGAAACGATCTCGTAATTCACTCATATTTCTCTTTAACAAGCCCTAATTTTTTTGAACCTTTTCCCATCTCAATAATACTATATAGGGCTATTATTGACCATGAATTGGGGTCCTAATTAAACCAATCAAAAAAAATTGAACTTTCAGGCCAAATCTCCTGGGCAGAGTTGCCTAGGGCTCCGAAGCGATCTCGTAATTCACGCATATTTCTCTCTAACAAGCTCTAATTATTTTGAACCATTTCCCATCTCAATAATATTATATAGGGCTTTTATTGACCATGAATTGGTGTCCTAATTCAACCAAATAAAAAAATTTGCCTTTCAGGCCAAATCTCCTAGGCAGCTACCTAGGGCTACGAAGCGATCTCGTAATTCACTCATCTTTCTCCATTACAAGCTCTAATCTTTTTTATCCTTTTCCCATCTCAATAATATTATACAAGGCTATTTTTGACCATGTATTGGGGTCCTAATTCAACCAAACAAAAAAATTGAACTTTCAGGCCAAATCTCCTAGGCAGCTGCCTAGGGCTCCGAAGCGATTTCGTAATTCACTCATATTTCTCTCTAACAAGCTCTAATTTTTTTGAACCTTTTCCCATCTCAATAATATTATATAGGGCTATTATTGACCATGAATTGGGGTCCTAATTCAACCAAACAAAAAAATTGACCTTTCAGGCCAAATCTCCTAGGCAGCTGCCTAGGGCACCGAAACGATCTCGTAATTCACTCATATTTCTCTCTAACAAGCCCTAATTTTTTTGAACCTTTTCCCATCTCAATAATACTATATAGGGCTATTATTGACCATGAATTGGGGTCCAAATTTAACCAAACAAAAAAATTGACCTTTCAGGCCAAATCTCCTAGGCAGAGTTGCCTAGGGCTCCGAAGCGATCTCGTAATTCACTCATATTTCTCTCTAACAAGCTCTAATTTTTTTGAACCTTTTCCCATCTAAATAATATTATATAGGGATATTATTGACCACGAATTGGGGTCCTAATTCAACAAAACAAAAAAATTGACCTCTCAGGCCAAATCTCCTAGGCAGCTGCCTAGGGCTCCGAAGCGATCTCGTAATTCACTCATATTTCTCTCTAACAAGCTCTAATTATTTTGAACCATTTCCCATCTCAATAATATTATATAGGGCTTTTATTGACCATGAATTGGTGTCCTAATTCAACCAAATAAAAAAATTTACCTTTCAGGCCAAATCTCCTAGGCAGCTGCCAAGGGCTCCGAAGTGATTTCGTAATTCACTCATATTTCTCTCTAACAAGCTCTAATTTCTTTGAACCCTTTCCCATCTCAATAATATTATATAGGGCTATTATTGACCATGAATTGGGGTCCTAATTCAACCAAACAAAAAAATTGACGTTTCCGGCCAAATCTCCTAGGCAGCTGCCTAGGGCTCCGAAACTATTTCGTAATTCACTCATATTTCTCTCTAACAAGCCCTAATTTTTTTGAACCTTTTCCCATCTCAATAATATTATATAGGGCGATTATTGACCATGAATTGGGGTCCTAATTGAACCAAACAAAAAAATTGACCTTTCAGGCCAAATCACCTAGGCAACTGCCTAGGGCTCCGAAGCAATTTCGTAATTCACTCATATTTCTCTCTAACAAGCTTTAATTTTTTTGAAAATTTTCCTATCTCAATAATATTATATAGGGATATTATTGACCATGAATTGGGGTCCTAATTCAACAAAACAAAAAAATTGACCTCTCAGGCCAAATCTCCTAGGCAGCTGCCTAGGGCTCTGAAGCGATCTTGTAATTCACTCATATTTCTCTCTAACTAGCTCTAATTATTTTGAACCATTTCCTATCTCAATAATATTATATAGGACTTTTATTTACCATGAATTGGGATCCTAATTAAACCAAATAAAAAATTTACCTTTCAGGCCAAATCTCCTAGGCAGCTGCCTAGGGCTACGAAGAGATCTCGTAATTCACTCATCTTTCTCCATAACAAGCTCTAATATTTTTTATCCTTTTCCCATCTCAATAATATTATACAGGGCTATTTTTGACCATGTATTGGGGTCCTAATTCAACCAAACAAAAAAATTGAACTTTCAGGCCAAATCTCCTAGGAAGCTGCCTAGGGCACCGAAGCGATTTCGTAATTCACTTATATTTCTCTCTAACAAGCTCTAATTTTTTTGAACCTTTTCCCATCTCAATAATATTATATAGGGCTATTATTGACCATGAAATGGGGTCCTAATTCAACCAAAAAAAAAAATTGACCTTTCAGGCCAAATCTCCTAGGCAGCAGCCTTGGGCTCCGAAACGATCTCGTAATTCACTCATATTTCTCTCTAACAAGCCCTAAATTATTTGAACCTTTTCCCATCTCAATAATACTATAGTGGGCTATTATTGACCATGAATTGGGGTCCTAATTTAACCAAACAAAAAAATTGACCTTTTAGGCCAAATCTCCTAGGCAGAGTTGCCTTGGGCTCCGAAGCGATCTCGTAATTCACTCATATTTCTCTCTAACAAGCTCTAATTTTTTTGAACCTTTTCCTCTCTAAAGTATATTATATAGGGATATTATTGACCATGAATTGGGGTCCTAATTCAACAAAACAAAAAAATTGACCTCTCAGGCCAAATCTCCTAGGCAGCTGCCTAGTGCTCCGAAGCGATCTCGTAATTCACTCATATTTCTCTCTAACTAGCTCTAATTATTTTGAACCATTTCCCATCTCAATAATATTATATAGGGCTTTTATTGACCATGAATTGGTGTCCTAATTCAACCAAATAAAAAAATTTACCTTTCAGGCCAAATCTCCTAGGAAGCTACCTAGGGCTACGAAGCGATCTCGTAATTCACTCATCTTTCTCCATTACAAGCTCTAATCTTTTTATCCTTTTCCCATCTCAATAATATTATACAGGCCTATTTTTGACCATGTATTGGGGTCCTAATTCAACCAAATAAAAAAATTTACCTTTCAGGCCAAATCTCCTAGGCAGCTGCCAAGGGCTCCGAAGTGATTTCGTAATTCACTCATATTTCTCTCTAACAAGCTCTAATTTCTTTGAACCCTTTCCCATCTCAATAATATTATATAGGGCTATTATTGACCATGAATTGGGGTCCTAATTCAACCAAACAAAAAAATTGACGTTTCCGGCCAAATCTCCTAGGCAGCTGCCTAGGGCTCCGAAACTATTTCGTAATTCACTCATATTTCTCTCTAACAAGCCCTAATTTTTTTGAACCTTTTCCCATCTCAATAATATTATATAGGGCGATTATTGACCATGAATTGGGGTCCTAATTGAACCAAACAAAAAAATTGACCTTTCAGGCCAAATCACCTAGGCAACTGCCTAGGGCTCCGAAGCAATTTCGTAATTCACTCATATTTCTCTCTAACAAGCTTTAATTTTTTTGAAAATTTTCCCATCTCAATAATATTATATAGGGATATTATTGACCATGAATTGGGGTCCTAATTCAACAAAACAAAAAAATTGACCTCTCAGGCCAAATCTCCTAGGCAGCTGCCTAGGGCTCTAAAGCGATCTTGTAATTCACTCATATTTCTCTCTAACTAGCTCTAATTATTTTGAACCATTTCCCATCTCAATAATATTATATAGGACTTTTATTTACCATGAATTGGCGTCCTAATTAAACCAAATAAAAAATTTACCTTTCAGGCCAAATCTCCTAGGCAGCTGCCTAGGGCTACGAAGAGATCTCGTAATTCACTCATCTTTCTCCATAACAAGCTCTAATATTTTTTATCCTTTTCCCATCTCAATAATATTATACAGGGCTATTTTTGACCATGTATTGGTGTCCTAATTCAACCAAACAAAAAAATTGAACTTTCAGGCCAAATCTCCTAGGAAGCAGCCTAGGGCACCGAAGCGATTTCGTAATTCACTTTTATTTACCTCTAACAAGCTCTAATTTTTTTGAACCTTTTCCCATCTCAATAATATTATATAGGGCTATTATTGACCATGAAATGGGGTCCTAATTCAACCAAACAAAAAAATTGACCTTTCAGGCCAAATCTCCTAGGCAGCAGCCTTGGGCTCCGAAACGATCTCGTAATTCACTCATATTTCTCGCTAACAAGCCCTAATTTATTTGAACCTTTTCCCATCTCAATAATACTATATTGGGCAATTATTGACCATGAATTGGGGTCCTAATTTAACCAAACAAAAAAATTGACCTTTTAGGCCAAATCTCCTAGGCAGAGTTGCCTTGGGCTCCGAAGCGATCTCGTAATTCACTCATATTTCTCTCTAACAAGCTCTAATTTTTTTGAACCTTTTCCCCTCTAAAGTATATTATATAGGGATATTATTGACCATGAATTGGGGTCCTAATTCAACAAAACAAAAAAATTGACCTCTCAGGCCAAATCTCCTAGGCAGCTGCCTAGTGCTCCGAAGCGATCTCGTAATTCACTCATATTTCTCTCTAACTAGCTCTAATTATTTTGAACCATTTCCCATCTCAATAATATTATATAGGGCTTTTATTGACCATGAATTGGTGTCCTAATTCAACCAAATAAAAAAATTTACCTTTCAGGCCAAATCTCCTAGGAAGCTACCTAGGGCTACGAAGCGATCTCGTAATTCACTCATCTTTCTCCATTACAAGCTCTAATCTTTTTTATCCTTTTCCCATCTCAAAAATATTATACAGGCCTATTTTTGACCATGTATTGGGGTCCTAATTCAACCAAACAAAAAAATTGACCTTTCAGGCCAAATCTCCTAGGCAGCAGCCTAGGGCTCCGAAGCGATTTCGTAATTCACTCATATTTCTCTCTAACAAGCTCTAATTTTTTTGAACCTTTTCCCATCTCAATAATATTATATAGGGCTATTATTGACCATGAATTGGGGTCCTAATTCAACCAAACAAAAAAATTGACCTTTCAGGCCAAATCTCCTAGGCAGCTGCCTAGGGCACCGAAACGTTCTCGTAATTCACTCATATTTCTCTCTAAAAAGCCCTAATTTTTTTGAACCTTTTCCCATCTCAATAATACTATATAGGGCTATTATTGACCATGAATTGGGGTCCTAATTTAACCAAACAAAAAAATTGACCTTTCAGGCCAAATCTCCTAGGCAGAGTTGCCTAGGTCTCCGAAGCGATCTCGTAATTCACTCATATTTCTCTCTAACAAGCTCTAATTTTTTTGAACCTTTTCCCATCTAAATAATATTATATAGGGATATTATTGACCATGAATTGGGGTCCTAATTCAACAAAACAAAAAAATTAACCTCTCAGGCCAAATCTCCTAGGCAGCTGCCTAGGGCTCCGAAGCGATCTCGTAATTCACTCATATTTCTCTCTAACTAGCTCTAATTATTTTGAACCATTTCCCATCTCAATAATATTATATAGGGCTTTTATTGACCATGAATTGGTGTCCTAATTCAACCAAATAAAAAAATTTACCTTTCAGGCCAAATCTCCTAGGCAGCTACCTAGGGCTACGAAGCGATCTCGTAATTCACTCATCTTTCTCCATTACAAGCTCTAATCTTTTTTATCCTTTTCCCATCTCAATAATATTATACAGGCCTATTTTTGACCATGTATTGGGGTCCTAATTCAACCAAACAAAAAAATTGACCTTTCAGGCCAAATCTCCTAGGCAGCTGCCTAGGGCTCCGAAGTGATTTCGTAATTCACTCATTTTTCTCTCTAACAAGCTCTAATTTCTTTGAACCTTTTCCCATCTCAATAATATTATATAGGGCTATTATTGACC
>NW_026908744.1:0-24148 GCF_963169125.1 Humulus lupulus
CCCCAGCAGGGGCCGCCGGGCCAAGAATGAAGAGGCTCCAGACGTCCAAACACGTTGCCGGGACCCCCGCCAAGTCACCTGCAAAGGAGAAGGAGCAAGCCCCAGCCGCCCAGGTCGTGGGAGCGGTTCCTCCTACTGCAGGGGGAAGCAACATGCCTCCAACCCCTTCGCGAGCTCCGGCCACCGCCCGGGATGCAGGAATGGAGCTCGGGACTTCGGCGATTGTACCCTCCGAGGTACGCATCCCAGTCAATCACCAGGACCTAGGAAGATCCGTGAAGCCTTTCGGGGAACGGTGTATGAGTCGGCGAATTACGCCGTTAGCCATATATACAAGTTCACCGAGAAGGAGCTCCGGGCCATCGAGACAATGAGCCCAGTGGGCGTGCTGGAGTCTTCACTGGGCATGGCCATGACGGTAAGCTAACTAACCTTTTTGTGGTTTTTATCATTACATTTTGCCCTGTTTTTTCCTTCTTTTTTCTAAGGCAATTGTCTTTCACCTTCGCAGATGTAGTGGACCAAATTTTTTTTTGATTATTTAAATTTTTGTGATTTATTTTATTTAAATGTTAAGTGTGATGAATTGTTTTATTTAAGTGTTGTTATTTTATTTGGTTGATTATTTGATTGTTTATTATTTTATTTAATTGTTAGAATTGTTTGGTATAATCTTTTGAATTTAAATTTGTTAATTGTTTGTTTGGTTAATTAATTTAATAAGTGAATAATTGTGTAACATGTTTATTTTACTATTAGTGTTACATTTTAAATAAGTGTGACAATTGATGTGATTATGTGAGATTTGGTTGAATGCACTAAGGTGCATGGTAGATAGTGATGCACCCTAGTGATTTAGTGTGTGCTAGTGCATGGTAATGAGGTGCACATGTGTAGATTTTCTACACACTCTTTCCTTTATGGGATTTATTTTAGTTAATAAAAAAAAATAAAGGAAATGGCTAGTGTGGACGTGTAGTGTGTGGTGTGTAGTGGGAAAAGGATTGTTTTTTTTTTGGTAATAAAATCAAAATTTGGAAGGCACTAGCTATTTTGGGATAGGAATGTGATCACCCTTTATTATTTTATATCTATTATAATAAAAGAAAAATGAAAGGGAATTAAAGGAAAATGGGGAAGAAAGGAAACTTACCATTTCCTCTTGATAGTGGCTTTATGGGAATGAGAATTTAAAAAGGGGATTAAGAAGAGATTAGGCCATTTGGCCGTGACCTAGAGAGGAGATAGAGAGAGAGAGAGGAGGCGAGCTAGAGAGAGAGAAAGCAAGGGCTGCAATATTTTCTAGAGAAGAAGAAGAAGAAAAGAAAGAGAAGGAGAAGAAGAAGAGGGTTTCGAACCCTAGGTAAGAATCTATCAACTAGTGTTTCACATATTTGCTTTTGGATCTTCCCCTCTTCTCTAATCTAAGGTTGATTTTGTGGTTTCTTTCTTTGGGTGTATGGTGTTTGGAAATCATCTATAGGTGACAAGAGGTTTTCTTGCTATTGTGTTCTTGATTTTACAATCAAGAGAGGTAATGGTCTTTCTTAGCCTATATATTGGTTTTGATGGGTTTGTCTTTGAGGTTTTTGATGGTGATGCTAATGGTTGATTATTGTAGGATTGATGATTATGATTTGTATATTTTGAGAATATGATTTTTTTAAAAAGGGTATCATGGTTTAATGTATAAAAGGGTTATGATGTTGATTTTTCTATGTATAATGATTAGTGGTAATTTTTGAATGCAAATACAGGGTTTCGGCCTAGGCATACCTAAGGATTATCTTGATATTTTGTTTGATGTTGTATGATTTTCAATATATTAGATCCATGTTTTAGGACCTATGTAATATGGGTAAAATGATAATTGGCAATCTTGATATTTGGATCCATGAAATTTTGATAGGATGCATGTTATATTGTGAATGAATAAATTATAAGATGCATGAAAATAATGATAGAAACATGTTAGGTTAACATAAAGGCATATGTGAATATGGTGCTTATGAATTAATGTATGTTATTGTTATTGTTAGTGTTTTGTTGGATTTCATGTGTAGATTCAATGGAATAGAAAAAAAAATGGTTTTATAAGATTTCATGTGAATATGTTAGTAATATTATAATCATGTATATAATAAGAGTATGATGAGATTTTGGACATGTATGATTTTATGTGAAATTTTTGGGATAAAAGATGAGTTTCATGAGGAATTAAGCTTGCTATTTTTTTTTGTAAATAATTGGGTAAAAGTTGATAAAAAGATGATTTGCATGCATAAGTAATGTCCTTGATGTTATGTTAATTTTATGAAATTAAAAAGGGGATTTTAAGTACCATTAAAATGATATTTTACTCAAATAATTACCTACAGAATTTTTATTGATTTTTGAGAAAATATGAGCTTTTAAATTGAATATGGTGATTCTTAATGATAAAAATAGTTGCTGGAATTTTTGTAAGAAAATATGAAGTGAGTTTCACTAAAATGAATTTGATGAGTTTTTGGAATAAATTATTTTTCCAAAGTTATGGTAATATTGAAAAATGGTATTTTTAATGGTATGAATGCATATTTTGATAAGTTATGATTTTTCCTTTGTTTTGATTGAGAAAAATATTTAGATTCTATTTATTTGTGATTTTTGAAGAAAATAAATGGTGGCTGAAAGTTTGTTTTAAAAAGGTTAAAAATTGTTATTTAATTGTCACATATGGATTTTGTTACATAAAACTAAGTCTTAAATAATTTAAATCAAAATGTATTTTTCCACACTTAAAAATATATTTTTCACATCATTTATGTAACACAATGATAAAATTTATTTTTCTAAAGAAACATATTAAAAATAGGTATTTTAATATAATCCAAGATTTTTGGTTAATTCTTTGTAATTTGAGATTAATAAATGAAAATGTCACATATTTTATTTTTGAGCTAAAATAAAATAATTTTATAAAATAAAATAATGATCTGAGAAATTTAATCAACTTAGAAATTTTAAGAAAAATAAAGCATGTAATATGTCTATTGATTTTAAAATAATAAAAGTAAGAAATGTAGAATTATCGTTTTTGAAAACGTCTCTATTACGCAATGTTCCCACGTATGCATGTTACATGCAACTGCACTTTTACGTCCAAAATTATGTTTATTATTCAACTATGTGGTTTTTATAAAACGATCATACTTGTAAAATGGGTAAAACGAGCATTATTCTTTTCATGGCTTTATGTGTAAAGTTAAGAATAATTGCATGTTATGTGTAACGGATATTATGTGTGCATGGCCCATGCACACGTGAGTTGTGTGGAAGGGCAAAATAGTAATTTTATGAACCTAAGAAATGTTATTTTGATTATGATATAGGCTCGTTGAAAGATTGTGAAAATTTCTTAGCTTGGACCTGAGGTAAGAAGTTAGATAGATTCTATGATTTTATGCTATGAATGGTAAGACTGTTGTATGAATAAATTGTTATGAATTATGAATGCCATAACGTGATGATATGTTGAATGTGATATGTGTATGGATGTTAGATACATCAAACCAGTTACGATGTCAGATACATCAAAAAGATTACGATGTTAGATACATCAAACAGATTACGATGTCAGATACATCGAACGAGTTACTAAGGACATTGAGACGTAACTCCTAGGGAGGACGCGCCGAGGTTATTCAAGGACCAGTGATCTCCTGTTTACCTCATAGGGTGACATGGACAACTAGCGATCCATGCTCATCATGTATGCTGTATGTTTGTGATATGATGATATGTCACGTTTATGTTATGATATGATGATATGTTACGATTATGTTATGATATGATGATATGTTACGATTATGTTATGATATGATGATATGTTATGATTATGTTATGATATACCATGATGTTTTAGATGAACGTTAGTGTTTGCTTTTGTTGTATTCTTACTTGCTTATTTGTTTGTACTTCCTTACTGGGCTTTTAGCTCAACCCCCTTACTTTCCTTCCAGGTAGCAAATAGGATTTCTTTATGGCACGCGTGGTGACGTGAGGAGTTCTTTCATCATGGGGTGTATGACGTGGGGTAATCCTATGGACGGAAAAATGATCAATGTAGAACGCCATTTAAATTATGTTTTGTTTTAAGAGACGTCAGTGATTACCCGACCTCCCGCGGAAGGCGAGCGAAGCTGCGCGCCGCTCGACGAATCATTTGTGGCCTGGAGCGGCGAGCATTTTAAGGCGGGGGCCTTCCTCCCGTTGGATCAGTATTTTGTTGACTTCCTGAATTACGTGAGGTTGGCCCCATTTCAGCTCCCCCCCAACTCTTATCGGTTGTTGGCGGGGTTGAGATATTTATTTTTGAAGCACGAGTGGGAGGTCCCCACTCCAGCGGACATTTTGTACTTCTTCTGCCTCAAGGCCAGCCCGGATCAGCGGGGGCGAGGCGACGGGTTTTACTACTTAACCCGATTTCCCAATATGGCTGCGATAATCGAGCTGCCCAGCCACCCCAACGACTTCAAGGATCAATTCTTCATGTCGACGGGGTTCAGAAACTGCAAGCTCCACTACTTCAATCGTCCTCGTAAGTCTTTTATTTTAATTTTTTATCCTTAGCTCGTAAGTTAAGTGTCGTTTTAGCTCCTCCCGTATCCCTTTCTAACTCAGACTAATCCTGCAACCATCTTCGCGAGGACAGAGAAATCTGTGACCCTCGGGGCCCAATACGAGACACTGGCGGGCTTGCCCCCCAGTGAGAAAGATTACCACGTGCTCGTAACGGACGAGACGATGGTGGCCTGCAAGCTGATTTTCCCAAATCAAACTTTGAACCTAAAGAGGCCCCGGGGGCTTCCCCCAGCTCGCGACACCAGACCCATCATCGTGGAGGAGGTCGCGGGGGATGAAGATGAGGAGGACGAGGGCGACGAAGTTCCCCTCGTGAGGAACAAGAAGCGGGCTTTGGAGGTCGCCCAAAGGACGAGCGAGGAGAGGATCCAATCAAGAGCAGCCGGGCGGGTCCTTCTGGCCAAGGTAACCCTTACATGTTTAGGAATCTTGATAGGGCCACAACAGACCCCCGGCTGGCTAGGTTCAATCCTAGGCAGCTCGTCCATCGTCACCGAAGTGATCCGGACCTGAACACAACCCTGCTCCATTGTGTCGACCGGCTTGTGCTGGACTACCAAGATAGCCGGCCTAGGGGTACCATAGTAGTAGATAACACCCTAGCTTTTAGGTCGTTCCTATTCTAGGAGTATGGGACCAACCTTCGGTCATGGCCATCACTCCGGAGGGGTGTCGTAGCTCCGGGGCTTAGGCAATATGTAGAGGAATCTAGCCCTGAGTCAGCCTCGGACCCAGAACTTGCGCCAGCTCGGGAAGTAATCAACTTAGATTCTTCTTCTAGCTCGGGGGGTAGGATTCCCTTAGTATTCATATACTCGAATTTCTCTCTTTACCCCTTTGTTTTTGTTTTTGCATGATTGCTAACTCTCGTACTAACCATGTTTTTGTTTTGACAGAAGAGATGTCTCAGCCCGAGGAGAGCCTGCGAGGTGCGTTCTTCGGTGGGAACCCCCAGCAGGGGCCGCCGGGCCAAGAATGAAGAGGCTCCAGACGTCCAAACACGTTGCCGGGACCCCCGCCAAGTCTCCTGCAAAGGAGAAGGAGCAAGCCCCAGCCGCCCAGGTCGTGGGAGCGGTTCCTCCTACTGCAGGGGGAAGCAACATGCCTCCAACCCCTTCGCGAGCTCCGGCCACCGCCCGGGATGCAGGAATGGAGCTCGGGACTTCGGCGATTGTACCCTCCGAGGTACGCATCCCAGTCAATCACCAGGACCTAGGGAAGATCCGTGAAGCCTTTCGGGGAACGGTGTATGAGTCGGCGAATTACGCCGTTAGCCATATATACAAGTTCACCGAGAAGGAGCTCCGGGCCATCGAGACAATGAGCCCAGTGGGCGTGCTGGAGTCTTCACTGGGCATGGCCATGACGGTAAGCTAACTAACCTTTTTGTGGTTTTTATCATTACATTTTGCCCTGTTTTTTCCTTCTTTTTTCTAAGGCAATTGTCTTTTCACCTTCGCAGATGTAGTGGACCAAATTTTTTTTTTGATTATTTAAATTTTTGTGATTTATTTTATTTAAATGTTAAGTGTGATGAATTGTTTTATTTAAGTGTTGTTATTTTATTTGGTTGATTATTTGATTGTTTATTATTTTATTTAATTGTTAGAATTGTTTGGTATAATCTTTTGAATTTAAATTTGTTAATTGTTTGTTTGGTTAATTAATTTAATAAGTGAATAATTGTGTAACATGTTTATTTTACTATTAGTGTTACATTTTAAATAAGTGTGACAATTGATGTGATTATGTGAGATTTGGTTGAATGCACTAAGGTGCATGGTAGATAGTGATGCACCCTAGTGATTTAGTGTGTGCTAGTGCATGGTAATGAGGTGCACATGTGTAGATTTTCTACACACTCTTTCCTTTATGGGATTTATTTTAGTTAATAAAAAAAAATAAAGGAAATGGCTAGTGTGGACGTGTAGTGTGTGGTGTGTAGTGGGAAAAGGATTGTTTTTTTTTTGGTAATAAAATCAAAATTTGGAAGGCACTAGCTATTTTGGGATAGGAATGTGATCACCCTTTATTATTTTATATCTATTATAATAAAAGAAAAATGAAAGGGAATTAAAGGAAAATGGGGAAGAAAGGAAACTTACCATTTCCTCTTGATAGTGGCTTTATGGGAATGAGAATTTAAAAAGGGGATTAAGAAGAGATTAGGCCATTTGGCCGTGACCTAGAGAGGAGATAGAGAGAGAGAGAGGAGGCGAGCTAGAGAGAGAGAAAGCAAGGGCTGCAATATTTTCTAGAGAAGAAGAAGAAGAAAAGAAAGAGAAGGAGAAGAAGAAGAGGGTTTCGAACCCTAGGTAAGAATCTATCAACTAGTGTTTCACATATTTGCTTTTGGATCTTCCCCTCTTCTCTAATCTAAGGTTGATTTTGTGGTTTCTTTCTTTGGGTGTATGGTGTTTGGAAATCATCTATAGGTGACAAGAGGTTTTCTTGCTATTGTGTTCTTGATTTTACAATCAAGAGAGGTAATGGTCTTTCTTAGCCTATATATTGGTTTTGATGGGTTTGTCTTTGAGGTTTTTGATGGTGATGCTAATGGTTGATTATTGTAGGATTGATGATTATGATTTGTATATTTTGAGAATATGATTTTTTTAAAAAGGGTATCATGGTTTAATGTATAAAAGGGTTATGATGTTGATTTTTCTATGTATAATGATTAGTGGTAATTTTTGAATGCAAATACAGGGTTTCGGCCTAGGCATACCTAAGGATTATCTTGATATTTTGTTTGATGTTGTATGATTTTCAATATATTAGATCCATGTTTTAGGACCTATGTAATATGGGTAAAATGATAATTGGCAATCTTGATATTTGGATCCATGAAATTTTGATAGGATGCATGTTATATTGTGAATGAATAAATTATAAGATGCATGAAAATAATGATAGAAACATGTTAGGTTAACATAAAGGCATATGTGAATATGGTGCTTATGAATTAATGTATGTTATTGTTATTGTTAGTGTTTTGTTGGATTTCATGTGTAGATTCAATGGAATAGAAAAAAAAATGGTTTTATAAGATTTCATGTGAATATGTTAGTAATATTATAATCATGTATATAATAAGAGTATGATGAGATTTTGGACATGTATGATTTTATGTGAAATTTTTGGGATAAAAGATGAGTTTCATGAGGAATTAAGCTTGCTATTTTTTTTTGTAAATAATTGGGTAAAAGTTGATAAAAAGATGATTTGCATGCATAAGTAATGTCCTTGATGTTATGTTAATTTTATGAAATTAAAAAGGGGATTTTAAGTACCATTAAAATGATATTTTACTCAAATAATTACCTACAGAATTTTTATTGATTTTTGAGAAAATATGAGCTTTTAAATTGAATATGGTGATTCTTAATGATAAAAATAGTTGCTGGAATTTTTGTAAGAAAATATGAAGTGAGTTTCACTAAAATGAATTTGATGAGTTTTTGGAATAAATTATTTTTCCAAAGTTATGGTAATATTGAAAAATGGTATTTTTAATGGTATGAATGCATATTTTGATAAGTTATGATTTTTCCTTTGTTTTGATTGAGAAAAATATTTAGATTCTATTTATTTGTGATTTTTGAAGAAAATAAATGGTGGCTGAAAGTTTGTTTTAAAAAGGTTAAAAATTGTTATTTAATTGTCACATATGGATTTTGTTACATAAAACTAAGTCTTAAATAATTTAAATCAAAATGTATTTTTCCACACTTAAAAATATATTTTTCACATCATTTATGTAACACAATGATAAAATTTATTTTTCTAAAGAAACATATTAAAAATAGGTATTTTAATATAATCCAAGATTTTTGGTTAATTCTTTGTAATTTGAGATTAATAAATGAAAATGTCACATATTTTATTTTTGAGCTAAAATAAAATAATTTTATAAAATAAAATAATGATCTGAGAAATTTAATCAACTTAGAAATTTTAAGAAAAATAAAGCATGTAATATGTCTATTGATTTTAAAATAATAAAAGTAAGAAATGTAGAATTATCGTTTTTGAAAACGTCTCTATTACGCAATGTTCCCACGTATGCATGTTACATGCAACTGCACTTTTACGTCCAAAATTATGTTTATTATTCAACTATGTGGTTTTTATAAAACGATCATACTTGTAAAATGGGTAAAACGAGCATTATTCTTTTCATGGCTTTATGTGTAAAGTTAAGAATAATTGCATGTTATGTGTAACGGATATTATGTGTGCATGGCCCATGCACACGTGAGTTGTGTGGAAGGGCAAAATAGTAATTTTATGAACCTAAGAAATGTTATTTTGATTATGATATAGGCTCGTTGAAAGATTGTGAAAATTTCTTAGCTTGGACCTGAGGTAAGAAGTTAGATAGATTCTATGATTTTATGCTATGAATGGTAAGACTGTTGTATGAATAAATTGTTATGAATTATGAATGCCATAACGTGATGATATGTTGAATGTGATATGTGTATGGATGTTAGATACATCAAACCAGTTACGATGTCAGATACATCAAAAAGATTACGATGTTAGATACATCAAACAGATTACGATGTCAGATACATCGAACGAGTTACTAAGGACATTGAGACGTAACTCCTAGGGAGGACGCGCCGAGGTTATTCAAGGACCAGTGATCTCCTGTTTACCTCATAGGGTGACATGGACAACTAGCGATCCATGCTCATCATGTATGCTGTATGTTTGTGATATGATGATATGTCACGTTTATGTTATGATATGATGATATGTTACGATTATGTTATGATATGATGATATGTTACGATTATGTTATGATATGATGATATGTTATGATTATGTTATGATATACCATGATGTTTTAGATGAACGTTAGTGTTTGCTTTTGTTGTATTCTTACTTGCTTATTTGTTTGTACTTCCTTACTGGGCTTTTAGCTCAACCCCCTTACTTTCCTTCCAGGTAGCAAATAGGATTTCTTTATGGCACGCGTGGTGACGTGAGGAGTTCTTTCATCATGGGGTGTATGACGTGGGGTAATCCTATGGACGGAAAAATGATCAATGTAGAACGCCATTTAAATTATGTTTTGTTTTAAGAGACGTCAGTGATTACCCGACCTCCCGCGGAAGGCGAGCGAAGCTGCGCGCCGCTCGACGAATCATTTGTGGCCTGGAGCGGCGAGCATTTTAAGGCGGGGGCCTTCCTCCCGTTGGATCAGTATTTTGTTGACTTCCTGAATTACGTGAGGTTGGCCCCATTTCAGCTCCCCCCCAACTCTTATCGGTTGTTGGCGGGGTTGAGATATTTATTTTTGAAGCACGAGTGGGAGGTCCCCACTCCAGCGGACATTTTGTACTTCTTCTGCCTCAAGGCCAGCCCGGATCAGCGGGGGCGAGGCGACGGGTTTTACTACTTAACCCGATTTCCCAATATGGCTGCGATAATCGAGCTGCCCAGCCACCCCAACGACTTCAAGGATCAATTCTTCATGTCGACGGGGTTCAGAAACTGCAAGCTCCACTACTTCAATCGTCCTCGTAAGTCTTTTATTTTTATTTTTTATCCTTAGCTCGTAAGTTAAGTGTCGTTTTAGCTCCTCCCGTATCCCTTTCTAACTCAGACTAATCCTGCAACCATCTTCGCGAGGACAGAGAAATCTGTGACCCTCGGGGCCCAATACGAGACACTGGCGGGCTTGCCCCCCAGTGAGAAAGATTACCACGTGCTCGTAACGGACGAGACGATGGTGGCCTGCAAGCTGATTTTCCCAAATCAAACTTTGAACCTAAAGAGGCCCCGGGGGCTTCCCCCAGCTCGCGACACCAGACCCATCATCGTGGAGGAGGTCGCGGGGGATGAAGATGAGGAGGACGAGGGCGACGAAGTTCCCCTCGTGAGGAACAAGAAGCGGGCTTTGGAGGTCGCCCAAAGGACGAGCGAGGAGAGGATCCAATCAAGAGCAGCCGGGCGGGTCCTTCTGGCCAAGGTAACCCTTACATGTTTAGGAATCTTGATAGGGCCACAACAGACCCCCGGCTGGCTAGGTTCAATCCTAGGCAGCTCGTCCATCGTCACCGAAGTGATCCGGACCTGAACACAACCCTGCTCCATTGTGTCGACCGGCTTGTGCTGGACTACCAAGATAGCCGGCCTAGGGGTACCATAGTAGTAGATAACACCCTAGCTTTTAGGTCGTTCCTATTCTAGGAGTATGGGACCAACCTTCGGTCATGGCCATCACTCCGGAGGGGTGTCGTAGCTCCGGGGCTTAGGCAATATGTAGAGGAATCTAGCCCTGAGTCAGCCTCGGACCCAGAACTTGCGCCAGCTCGGGAAGTAATCAACTTAGATTCTTCTTCTAGCTCGGGGGGTAGGATTCCCTTAGTATTCATATACTCGAATTTCTCTCTTTACCCCTTTGTTTTTGTTTTTGCATGATTGCTAACTCTCGTACTAACCATGTTTTTGTTTTGACAGAAGAGATGTCTCAGCCCGAGGAGAGCCTGCGAGGTGCGTTCTTCGGTGGGAACCCCCAGCAGGGGCCGCCGGGCCAAGAATGAAGAGGCTCCAGACGTCCAAACACGTTGCCGGGACCCCCGCCAAGTCTCCTGCAAAGGAGAAGGAGCAAGCCCCAGCCGCCCAGGTCGTGGGAGCGGTTCCTCCTACTGCAGGGGGAAGCAACATGCCTCCAACCCCTTCGCGAGCTCCGGCCACCGCCCGGGATGCAGGAATGGAGCTCGGGACTTCGGCGATTGTACCCTCCGAGGTACGCATCCCAGTCAATCACCAGGACCTAGGGAAGATCCGTGAAGCCTTTCGGGGAACGGTGTATGAGTCGGCGAATTACGCCGTTAGCCATATATACAAGTTCACCGAGAAGGAGCTCCGGGCCATCGAGACAATGAGCCCAGTGGGCGTGCTGGAGTCTTCACTGGGCATGGCCATGACGGTAAGCTAACTAACCTTTTTGTGGTTTTTATCATTACATTTTGCCCTGTTTTTTCCTTCTTTTTTCTAAGGCAATTGTCTTTTCACCTTCGCAGATGTAGTGGACCAAATTTTTTTTTTGATTATTTAAATTTTTGTGATTTATTTTATTTAAATGTTAAGTGTGATGAATTGTTTTATTTAAGTGTTGTTATTTTATTTGGTTGATTATTTGATTGTTTATTATTTTATTTAATTGTTAGAATTGTTTGGTATAATCTTTTGAATTTAAATTTGTTAATTGTTTGTTTGGTTAATTAATTTAATAAGTGAATAATTGTGTAACATGTTTATTTTACTATTAGTGTTACATTTTAAATAAGTGTGACAATTGATGTGATTATGTGAGATTTGGTTGAATGCACTAAGGTGCATGGTAGATAGTGATGCACCCTAGTGATTTAGTGTGTGCTAGTGCATGGTAATGAGGTGCACATGTGTAGATTTTCTACACACTCTTTCCTTTATGGGATTTATTTTAGTTAATAAAAAAAAATAAAGGAAATGGCTAGTGTGGACGTGTAGTGTGTGGTGTGTAGTGGGAAAAGGATTGTTTTTTTTTTGGTAATAAAATCAAAATTTGGAAGGCACTAGCTATTTTGGGATAGGAATGTGATCACCCTTTATTATTTTATATCTATTATAATAAAAGAAAAATGAAAGGGAATTAAAGGAAAATGGGGAAGAAAGGAAACTTACCATTTCCTCTTGATAGTGGCTTTATGGGAATGAGAATTTAAAAAGGGGATTAAGAAGAGATTAGGCCATTTGGCCGTGACCTAGAGAGGAGATAGAGAGAGAGAGAGGAGGCGAGCTAGAGAGAGAGAAAGCAAGGGCTGCAATATTTTCTAGAGAAGAAGAAGAAGAAAAGAAAGAGAAGGAGAAGAAGAAGAGGGTTTCGAACCCTAGGTAAGAATCTATCAACTAGTGTTTCACATATTTGCTTTTGGATCTTCCCCTCTTCTCTAATCTAAGGTTGATTTTGTGGTTTCTTTCTTTGGGTGTATGGTGTTTGGAAATCATCTATAGGTGACAAGAGGTTTTCTTGCTATTGTGTTCTTGATTTTACAATCAAGAGAGGTAATGGTCTTTCTTAGCCTATATATTGGTTTTGATGGGTTTGTCTTTGAGGTTTTTGATGGTGATGCTAATGGTTGATTATTGTAGGATTGATGATTATGATTTGTATATTTTGAGAATATGATTTTTTTAAAAAGGGTATCATGGTTTAATGTATAAAAGGGTTATGATGTTGATTTTTCTATGTATAATGATTAGTGGTAATTTTTGAATGCAAATACAGGGTTTCGGCCTAGGCATACCTAAGGATTATCTTGATATTTTGTTTGATGTTGTATGATTTTCAATATATTAGATCCATGTTTTAGGACCTATGTAATATGGGTAAAATGATAATTGGCAATCTTGATATTTGGATCCATGAAATTTTGATAGGATGCATGTTATATTGTGAATGAATAAATTATAAGATGCATGAAAATAATGATAGAAACATGTTAGGTTAACATAAAGGCATATGTGAATATGGTGCTTATGAATTAATGTATGTTATTGTTATTGTTAGTGTTTTGTTGGATTTCATGTGTAGATTCAATGGAATAGAAAAAAAAATGGTTTTATAAGATTTCATGTGAATATGTTAGTAATATTATAATCATGTATATAATAAGAGTATGATGAGATTTTGGACATGTATGATTTTATGTGAAATTTTTGGGATAAAAGATGAGTTTCATGAGGAATTAAGCTTGCTATTTTTTTTTGTAAATAATTGGGTAAAAGTTGATAAAAAGATGATTTGCATGCATAAGTAATGTCCTTGATGTTATGTTAATTTTATGAAATTAAAAAGGGGATTTTAAGTACCATTAAAATGATATTTTACTCAAATAATTACCTACAGAATTTTTATTGATTTTTGAGAAAATATGAGCTTTTAAATTGAATATGGTGATTCTTAATGATAAAAATAGTTGCTGGAATTTTTGTAAGAAAATATGAAGTGAGTTTCACTAAAATGAATTTGATGAGTTTTTGGAATAAATTATTTTTCCAAAGTTATGGTAATATTGAAAAATGGTATTTTTAATGGTATGAATGCATATTTTGATAAGTTATGATTTTTCCTTTGTTTTGATTGAGAAAAATATTTAGATTCTATTTATTTGTGATTTTTGAAGAAAATAAATGGTGGCTGAAAGTTTGTTTTAAAAAGGTTAAAAATTGTTATTTAATTGTCACATATGGATTTTGTTACATAAAACTAAGTCTTAAATAATTTAAATCAAAATGTATTTTTCCACACTTAAAAATATATTTTTCACATCATTTATGTAACACAATGATAAAATTTATTTTTCTAAAGAAACATATTAAAAATAGGTATTTTAATATAATCCAAGATTTTTGGTTAATTCTTTGTAATTTGAGATTAATAAATGAAAATGTCACATATTTTATTTTTGAGCTAAAATAAAATAATTTTATAAAATAAAATAATGATCTGAGAAATTTAATCAACTTAGAAATTTTAAGAAAAATAAAGCATGTAATATGTCTATTGATTTTAAAATAATAAAAGTAAGAAATGTAGAATTATCGTTTTTGAAAACGTCTCTATTACGCAATGTTCCCACGTATGCATGTTACATGCAACTGCACTTTTACGTCCAAAATTATGTTTATTATTCAACTATGTGGTTTTTATAAAACGATCATACTTGTAAAATGGGTAAAACGAGCATTATTCTTTTCATGGCTTTATGTGTAAAGTTAAGAATAATTGCATGTTATGTGTAACGGATATTATGTGTGCATGGCCCATGCACACGTGAGTTGTGTGGAAGGGCAAAATAGTAATTTTATGAACCTAAGAAATGTTATTTTGATTATGATATAGGCTCGTTGAAAGATTGTGAAAATTTCTTAGCTTGGACCTGAGGTAAGAAGTTAGATAGATTCTATGATTTTATGCTATGAATGGTAAGACTGTTGTATGAATAAATTGTTATGAATTATGAATGCCATAACGTGATGATATGTTGAATGTGATATGTGTATGGATGTTAGATACATCAAACCAGTTACGATGTCAGATACATCAAAAAGATTACGATGTTAGATACATCAAACAGATTACGATGTCAGATACATCGAACGAGTTACTAAGGACATTGAGACGTAACTCCTAGGGAGGACGCGCCGAGGTTATTCAAGGACCAGTGATCTCCTGTTTACCTCATAGGGTGACATGGACAACTAGCGATCCATGCTCATCATGTATGCTGTATGTTTGTGATATGATGATATGTCACGTTTATGTTATGATATGATGATATGTTACGATTATGTTATGATATGATGATATGTTACGATTATGTTATGATATGATGATATGTTATGATTATGTTATGATATACCATGATGTTTTAGATGAACGTTAGTGTTTGCTTTTGTTGTATTCTTACTTGCTTATTTGTTTGTACTTCCTTACTGGGCTTTTAGCTCAACCCCCTTACTTTCCTTCCAGGTAGCAAATAGGATTTCTTTATGGCACGCGTGGTGACGTGAGGAGTTCTTTCATCATGGGGTGTATGACGTGGGGTAATCCTATGGACGGAAAAATGATCAATGTAGAACGCCATTTAAATTATGTTTTGTTTTAAGAGACGTCAGTGATTACCCGACCTCCCGCGGAAGGCGAGCGAAGCTGCGCGCCGCTCGACGAATCATTTGTGGCCTGGAGCGGCGAGCATTTTAAGGCGGGGGCCTTCCTCCCGTTGGATCAGTATTTTGTTGACTTCCTGAATTACGTGAGGTTGGCCCCATTTCAGCTCCCCCCCAACTCTTATCGGTTGTTGGCGGGGTTGAGATATTTATTTTTGAAGCACGAGTGGGAGGTCCCCACTCCAGCGGACATTTTGTACTTCTTCTGCCTCAAGGCCAGCCCGGATCAGCGGGGGCGAGGCGACGGGTTTTACTACTTAACCCGATTTCCCAATATGGCTGCGATAATCGAGCTGCCCAGCCACCCCAACGACTTCAAGGATCAATTCTTCATGTCGACGGGGTTCAGAAACTGCAAGCTCCACTACTTCAATCGTCCTCGTAAGTCTTTTATTTTTATTTTTTATCCTTAGCTCGTAAGTTAAGTGTCGTTTTAGCTCCTCCCGTATCCCTTTCTAACTCAGACTAATCCTGCAACCATCTTCGCGAGGACAGAGAAATCTGTGACCCTCGGGGCCCAATACGAGACACTGGCGGGCTTGCCCCCCAGTGAGAAAGATTACCACGTGCTCGTAACGGACGAGACGATGGTGGCCTGCAAGCTGATTTTCCCAAATCAAACTTTGAACCTAAAGAGGCCCCGGGGGCTTCCCCCAGCTCGCGACACCAGACCCATCATCGTGGAGGAGGTCGCGGGGGATGAAGATGAGGAGGACGAGGGCGACGAAGTTCCCCTCGTGAGGAACAAGAAGCGGGCTTTGGAGGTCGCCCAAAGGACGAGCGAGGAGAGGATCCAATCAAGAGCAGCCGGGCGGGTCCTTCTGGCCAAGGTAACCCTTACATGTTTAGGAATCTTGATAGGGCCACAACAGACCCCCGGCTGGCTAGGTTCAATCCTAGGCAGCTCGTCCATCGTCACCGAAGTGATCCGGACCTGAACACAACCCTGCTCCATTGTGTCGACCGGCTTGTGCTGGACTACCAAGATAGCCGGCCTAGGGGTACCATAGTAGTAGATAACACCCTAGCTTTTAGGTCGTTCCTATTCTAGGAGTATGGGACCAACCTTCGGTCATGGCCATCACTCCGGAGGGGTGTCGTAGCTCCGGGGCTTAGGCAATATGTAGAGGAATCTAGCCCTAAGTCAGCCTCGGACCCAGAACTTGCGCCAGCTCGGGAAGTAATCAACTTAGATTCTTCTTCTAGCTCGGGGGGTAGGATTCCCTTAGTATTCATATACTCGAATTTCTCTCTTTACCCCTTTGTTTTTGTTTTTGCATGATTGCTAACTCTCGTACTAACCATGTTTTTGTTTTGACAGAAGAGATGTCTCAGCCCGAGGAGAGCCTGCGAGGTGCGTTCTTCGGTGGGAACCCCCAGCAGGGGCCGCCGGGCCAAGAATGAAGAGGCTCCAGACGTCCAAACACGTTGCCGGGACCCCCGCCAAGTCTCCTGCAAAGGAGAAGGAGCAAGCCCCAGCCGCCCAGGTCGTGGGAGCGGTTCCTCCTACTGCAGGGGGAAGCAACATGCCTCCAACCCCTTCGCGAGCTCCGGCCACCGCCCGGGATGCAGGAATGGAGCTCGGGACTTCGGCGATTGTACCCTCCGAGGTACGCATCCCAGTCAATCACCAGGACCTAGGGAAGATCCGTGAAGCCTTTCGGGGAACGGTGTATGAGTCGGCGAATTACGCCGTTAGCCATATATACAAGTTCACCGAGAAGGAGCTCCGGGCCATCGAGACAATGAGCCCAGTGGGCGTGCTGGAGTCTTCACTGGGCATGGCCATGACGGTAAGCTAACTAACCTTTTTGTGGTTTTTATCATTACATTTTGCCCTGTTTTTTCCTTCTTTTTTCTAAGGCAATTGTCTTTTCACCTTCGCAGATGTAGTGGACCAAATTTTTTTTTGATTATTTTAAATTTTTGTGATTTATTTTATTTAAATGTTAAGTGTGATGAATTGTTTTATTTAAGTGTTGTTATTTTATTTGGTTGATTATTTGATTGTTTATTATTTTATTTAATTGTTAGAATTGTTTGGTATAATCTTTTGAATTTAAATTTGTTAATTGTTTGTTTGGTTAATTAATTTAATAAGTGAATAATTGTGTAACATGTTTATTTTACTATTAGTGTTACATTTTAAATAAGTGTGACAATTGATGTGATTATGTGAGATTTGGTTGAATGCACTAAGGTGCATGGTAGATAGTGATGCACCCTAGTGATTTAGTGTGTGCTAGTGCATGGTAATGAGGTGCACATGTGTAGATTTTCTACACACTCTTTCCTTTATGGGATTTATTTTAGTTAATAAAAAAAAATAAAGGAAATGGCTAGTGTGGACGTGTAGTGTGTGGTGTGTAGTGGGAAAAGGATTGTTTTTTTTTTGGTAATAAAATCAAAATTTGGAAGGCACTAGCTATTTTGGGATAGGAATGTGATCACCCTTTATTATTTTATATCTATTATAATAAAAGAAAAATGAAAGGGAATTAAAGGAAAATGGGGAAGAAAGGAAACTTACCATTTCCTCTTGATAGTGGCTTTATGGGAATGAGAATTTAAAAAGGGGATTAAGAAGAGATTAGGCCATTTGGCCGTGACCTAGAGAGGAGATAGAGAGAGAGAGAGGAGGCGAGCTAGAGAGAGAGAAAGCAAGGGCTGCAATATTTTCTAGAGAAGAAGAAGAAGAAAAGAAAGAGAAGGAGAAGAAGAAGAGGGTTTCGAACCCTAGGTAAGAATCTATCAACTAGTGTTTCACATATTTGCTTTTGGATCTTCCCCTCTTCTCTAATCTAAGGTTGATTTTGTGGTTTCTTTCTTTGGGTGTATGGTGTTTGGAAATCATCTATAGGTGACAAGAGGTTTTCTTGCTATTGTGTTCTTGATTTTACAATCAAGAGAGGTAATGGTCTTTCTTAGCCTATATATTGGTTTTGATGGGTTTGTCTTTGAGGTTTTTGATGGTGATGCTAATGGTTGATTATTGTAGGATTGATGATTATGATTTGTATATTTTGAGAATATGATTTTTTTAAAAAGGGTATCATGGTTTAATGTATAAAAGGGTTATGATGTTGATTTTTCTATGTATAATGATTAGTGGTAATTTTTGAATGCAAATACAGGGTTTCGGCCTAGGCATACCTAAGGATTATCTTGATATTTTGTTTGATGTTGTATGATTTTCAATATATTAGATCCATGTTTTAGGACCTATGTAATATGGGTAAAATGATAATTGGCAATCTTGATATTTGGATCCATGAAATTTTGATAGGATGCATGTTATATTGTGAATGAATAAATTATAAGATGCATGAAAATAATGATAGAAACATGTTAGGTTAACATAAAGGCATATGTGAATATGGTGCTTATGAATTAATGTATGTTATTGTTATTGTTAGTGTTTTGTTGGATTTCATGTGTAGATTCAATGGAATAGAAAAAAAAATGGTTTTATAAGATTTCATGTGAATATGTTAGTAATATTATAATCATGTATATAATAAGAGTATGATGAGATTTTGGACATGTATGATTTTATGTGAAATTTTTGGGATAAAAGATGAGTTTCATGAGGAATTAAGCTTGCTATTTTTTTTTGTAAATAATTGGGTAAAAGTTGATAAAAAGATGATTTGCATGCATAAGTAATGTCCTTGATGTTATGTTAATTTTATGAAATTAAAAAGGGGATTTTAAGTACCATTAAAATGATATTTTACTCAAATAATTACCTACAGAATTTTTATTGATTTTTGAGAAAATATGAGCTTTTAAATTGAATATGGTGATTCTTAATGATAAAAATAGTTGCTGGAATTTTTGTAAGAAAATATGAAGTGAGTTTCACTAAAATGAATTTGATGAGTTTTTGGAATAAATTATTTTTCCAAAGTTATGGTAATATTGAAAAATGGTATTTTTAATGGTATGAATGCATATTTTGATAAGTTATGATTTTTCCTTTGTTTTGATTGAGAAAAATATTTAGATTCTATTTATTTGTGATTTTTGAAGAAAATAAATGGTGGCTGAAAGTTTGTTTTAAAAAGGTTAAAAATTGTTATTTAATTGTCACATATGGATTTTGTTACATAAAACTAAGTCTTAAATAATTTAAATCAAAATGTATTTTTCCACACTTAAAAATATATTTTTCACATCATTTATGTAACACAATGATAAAATTTATTTTTCTAAAGAAACATATTAAAAATAGGTATTTTAATATAATCCAAGATTTTTGGTTAATTCTTTGTAATTTGAGATTAATAAATGAAAATGTCACATATTTTATTTTTGAGCTAAAATAAAATAATTTTATAAAATAAAATAATGATCTGAGAAATTTAATCAACTTAGAAATTTTAAGAAAAATAAAGCATGTAATATGTCTATTGATTTTAAAATAATAAAAGTAAGAAATGTAGAATTATCGTTTTTGAAAACGTCTCTATTACGCAATGTTCCCACGTATGCATGTTACATGCAACTGCACTTTTACGTCCAAAATTATGTTTATTATTCAACTATGTGGTTTTTATAAAACGATCATACTTGTAAAATGGGTAAAACGAGCATTATTCTTTTCATGGCTTTATGTGTAAAGTTAAGAATAATTGCATGTTATGTGTAACGGATATTATGTGTGCATGGCCCATGCACACGTGAGTTGTGTGGAAGGGCAAAATAGTAATTTTATGAACCTAAGAAATGTTATTTTGATTATGATATAGGCTCGTTGAAAGATTGTGAAAATTTCTTAGCTTGGACCTGAGGTAAGAAGTTAGATAGATTCTATGATTTTATGCTATGAATGGTAAGACTGTTGTATGAATAAATTGTTATGAATTATGAATGCCATAACGTGATGATATGTTGAATGTGATATGTGTATGGATGTTAGATACATCAAACCAGTTACGATGTCAGATACATCAAAAGATTACGATGTTAGATACATCAAACAGATTACGATGTCAGATACATCGAACGAGTTACTAAGGACATTGAGACGTAACTCCTAGGGAGGACGCGCCGAGGTTATTCAAGGACCAGTGATCTCCTGTTTACCTCATAGGGTGACATGGACAACTAGCGATCCATGCTCATCATGTATGCTGTATGTTTGTGATATGATGATATGTCACGTTTATGTTATGATATGATGATATGTTACGATTATGTTATGATATGATGATATGTTACGATTATGTTATGATATGATGATATGTTACGATTATGTTATGATATACCATGATGTTTTAGATGAACGTTAGTGTTTGCTTTTGTTGTATTCTTACTTGCTTATTTGTTTGTACTTCCTTACTGGGCTTTTAGCTCAACCCCCTTACTTTCCTTCCAGGTAGCAAATAGGATTTCTTTATGGCACGCGTGGTGACGTGAGGAGTTCTTTCATCATGGGGTGTATGACGTGGGGTAATCCTATGGACGGAAAAATGATCAATGTAGAACGCCATTTAAATTATGTTTTGTTTTAAGAGACGTCAGTGATTACCCGACCTCCCGCGGAAGGCGAGCGAAGCTGCGCGCCGCTCGACGAATCATTTGTGGCCTGGAGCGGCGAGCATTTTAAGGCGGGGGCCTTCCTCCCGTTGGATCAGTATTTTGTTGACTTCCTGAATTACGTGAGGTTGGCCCCATTTCAGCTCCCCCCCAACTCTTATCGGTTGTTGGCGGGGTTGAGATATTTATTTTTGAAGCACGAGTGGGAGGTCCCCACTCCAGCGGACATTTTGTACTTCTTCTGCCTCAAGGCCAGCCCGGATCAGCGGGGGCGAGGCGACGGGTTTTACTACTTAACCCGATTTCCCAATATGGCTGCAATAATCGAGCTGCCCAGCCACCCCAACGACTTCAAGGATCAATTCTTCATGTCGACGGGGTTCAGAAACTGCAAGCTCCACTACTTCAATCGTCCTCGTAAGTCTTTTATTTTTATTTTTTATCCTTAGCTCGTAAGTTAAGTGTCGTTTTAGCTCCTCCCGTATCCCTTTCTAACTCAGACTAATCCTGCAACCATCTTCGCGAGGACAGAGAAATCTGTGACCCTCGGGGCCCAATACGAGACACTGGCGGGCTTGCCCCCAGTGAGAAAGATTACCACGTGCTCGTAACGGACGAGACGATGGTGGCCTGCAAGCTGATTTTCCCAAATCAAACTTTGAACCTAAAGAGGCCCCGGGGGCTTCCCCCAGCTCGCGACACCAGACCCATCATCGTGGAGGAGGTCGCGGGGGATGAAGATGAGGAGGACGAGGGCGACGAAGTTCCCCTCGTGAGGAACAAGAAGCGGGCTTTGGAGGTCGCCCAAAGGACGAGCGAGGAGAGGATCCAATCAAGAGCAGCCGGGCGGGTCCTTCTGGCCAAGGTAACCCTTACATGTTTAGGAATCTTGATAGGGCCACAACAGACCCCCGGCTGGCTAGGTTCAATCCTAGGCAGCTCGTCCATCGTCACCGAAGTGATCCGGACCTGAACACAACCCTGCTCCATTGTGTCGACCGGCTTGTGCTGGACTACCAAGATAGCCGGCCTAGGGGTACCATAGTAGTAGATAACACCCTAGCTTTTAGGTCGTTCCTATTCTAGGAGTATGGGACCAACCTTCGGTCATGGCCATCACTCCGGAGGGGTGTCGTAGCTCCGGGGCTTAGGCAATATGTAGAGGAATCTAGCCCTAAGTCAGCCTCGGACCCAGAACTTGCGCCAGCTCGGGAAGTAATCAACTTAGATTCTTCTTCTAGCTCGGGGGGTAGGATTCCCTTAGTATTCATATACTCGAATTTCTCTCTTTACCCCTTTGTTTTTGTTTTTGCATGATTGCTAACTCTCGTACTAACCATGTTTTTGTTTTGACAGAAGAGATGTCTCAGCCCGAGGAGAGCCTGCGAGGTGCGTTCTTCGGTGGGAACCCCCAGCAGGGGCCGCCGGGCCAAGAATGAAGAGGCTCCAGACGTCCAAACACGTTGCCGGGACCCCCGCCAAGTCTCCTGCAAAGGAGAAGGAGCAAGCCCCAGCCGCCCAGGTCGTGGGAGCGGTTCCTCCTACTGCAGGGGGAAGCAACATGCCTCCAACCCCTTCGCGAGCTCCGGCCACCGCCCGGGATGCAGGAATGGAGCTCGGGACTTCGGCGATTGTACCCTCCGAGGTACGCATCCCAGTCAATCACCAGGACCTAGGGAAGATCCGTGAAGCCTTTCGGGGAACGGTGTATGAGTCGGCGAATTACGCCGTTAGCCATATATACAAGTTCACCGAGAAGGAGCTCCGGGCCATCGAGACAATGAGCCCAGTGGGCGTGCTGGAGTCTTCACTGGGCATGGCCATGACGGTAAGCTAACTAACCTTTTTGTGGTTTTTATCATTACATTTTGCCCTGTTTTTTCCTTCTTTTTTCTAAGGCAATTGTCTTTTCACCTTCGCAGATGTAGTGGACCAAATTTTTTTTTTGATTATTTAAATTTTTGTGATTTATTTTATTTAAATGTTAAGTGTGATGAATTGTTTTATTTAAGTGTTGTTATTTTATTTGGTTGATTATTTGATTGTTTATTATTTTATTTAATTGTTAGAATTGTTTGGTATAATCTTTTGAATTTAAATTTGTTAATTGTTTGTTTGGTTAATTAATTTAATAAGTGAATAATTGTGTAACATGTTTATTTTACTATTAGTGTTACATTTTAAATAAGTGTGACAATTGATGTGATTATGTGAGATTTGGTTGAATGCACTAAGGTGCATGGTAGATAGTGATGCACCCTAGTGATTTAGTGTGTGCTAGTGCATGGTAATGAGGTGCACATGTGTAGATTTTCTACACACTCTTTCCTTTATGGGATTTATTTTAGTTAATAAAAAAAAATAAAGGAAATGGCTAGTGTGGACGTGTAGTGTGTGGTGTGTAGTGGGAAAAGGATTGTTTTTTTTTGGTAATAAAATCAAAATTTGGAAGGCACTAGCTATTTTGGGATAGGAATGTGATCACCCTTTATTATTTTATATCTATTATAATAAAAGAAAAATGAAAGGGAATTAAAGGAAAATGGGGAAGAAAGGAAACTTACCATTTCCTCTTGATAGTGGCTTTATGGGAATGAGAATTTAAAAAGGGGATTAAGAAGAGATTAGGCCATTTGGCCGTGACCTAGAGAGGAGATAGAGAGAGAGAGAGGAGGCGAGCTAGAGAGAGAGAAAGCAAGGGCTGCAATATTTTCTAGAGAAGAAGAAGAAGAAAAGAAAGAGAAGGAGAAGAAGAAGAGGGTTTCGAACCCTAGGTAAGAATCTATCAACTAGTGTTTCACATATTTGCTTTTGGATCTTCCCCTCTTCTCTAATCTAAGGTTGATTTTGTGGTTTCTTTCTTTGGGTGTATGGTGTTTGGAAATCATCTATAGGTGACAAGAGGTTTTCTTGCTATTGTGTTCTTGATTTTACAATCAAGAGAGGTAATGGTCTTTCTTAGCCTATATATTGGTTTTGATGGGTTTGTCTTTGAGGTTTTTGATGGTGATGCTAATGGTTGATTATTGTAGGATTGATGATTATGATTTGTATATTTTGAGAATATGATTTTTTTAAAAAGGGTATCATGGTTTAATGTATAAAAGGGTTATGATGTTGATTTTTCTATGTATAATGATTAGTGGTAATTTTTGAATGCAAATACAGGGTTTCGGCCTAGGCATACCTAAGGATTATCTTGATATTTTGTTTGATGTTGTATGATTTTCAATATATTAGATCCATGTTT
>NW_026908747.1:0-29075 GCF_963169125.1 Humulus lupulus
GTGGAATGAAAATTGTGAGTGTTTTTTTCTTTTTGAGTTCTTGAAGAAACTTTTGAACTTATCAAGGGGTTCCTTGTGGCGTTCAACCTGACTTATCAAACGGATTCCCATCCCCGTTTGTGGCGTCTTCCTCATACCAAGGTTCGTGCTTGGTTAAGCATTGGGTCGCGGTTCTTCATCCCCAATTTCGTGTGTTCTTGGTGGCTGTGCCATATTTGGTGTCAGGTTTCATCACAGTGTTGGTGTGGTTCGTATCAGGTCCGTCCATATTACACGATAATGGGAATGCCCCACAAAACCAAGCTCGAGCTTGGATGGAGAATAACCCATCAAACACATACGATAGGATAGAAGCTATTGAACAACCCCAGGCAACCTAGGGACCAGAGATCAAACCCTTGAGAGACTAGCTCTGATGGAAGAGCAAATGAAGAGGCTTTTATCTAGAAAAGACAAAGATGATTGCGACTCTGAGGACGAGCTCGAGCCTTTCACTCCAAATATTGCGGCGGCCACATATCCACTAGGTTTCAGAATGCCACACTTGTCAAAATTTGATGGAGATGGAGATCCGTCAGACATTCAGAATGTCACAATGTCAGACTCGATCTAAGGTGTATTTTATTTCCTGCAACCTTGGTCGGGCCATTCAGACAGTGGTTTAAGCAAGATAAGAGGCATTCAGTAGTTTAAGCAAGATAAGAGGCATTCCATAAGCTCGTGGGAGAAGTTTTCTTCTAAGTTCAATGAAGCATTTCGAGCTTCTCAGGAAGCTCGAGTTGAGGCTCATTCATTGGCCAATGTAAAGCAGCAACCTGGCGAAATGTTGAAGGCATATCTAAGTAGATTTGCAAATGTTGCTGCACAAGCTAGGATGTTGATGACAGTTCCAAGCTCATGGCAATGAGGACGGGAATCCTCGTCGGGGGTGATTTGTGGCAGGAACTCCAAAGAAAAGGAGTTAAGAGTGTGAACGAATTCTTGGCCCAAGCTCAAGAGTGGATTAACCTAGAGGAGGCGCTAGCTTCTGTCGCGGGAACCAGCCAGACCCCTGTCCAACCTGTTGGAGCAGTAACAAACATTGCAACTACATCTCAAACTGTTACCCAAAATAACCAAGGGGGAAATAACAAGAGGATGGGAAATGGGGAAGGCGACCAGAGCGAGACAAAGAAAAATATGTCTAGGGAGAAATTCAAACATGTTTACGCCACTTATACCAACCTAACAGACTCTAGATAGCACATCTTCCTAGCAAATTCTCTCGCCTTCAGTGGAAGAAGCCAGAACCATTGAAAAACCAGAGGACGAAGAAGGATTCTTCAAAGTTCTATCGATTCCATAATGATATCGGTCATAACACTGATGACTATCGACAACTGAAGGATGAGATTGAAACTTTCATCAGAGCCCGACTGTTGGCCCAGTACGCCCAAAATCGGGTGGCCCCTAATCAGCCCATTGGACCAAATCCTCAATCAGTCCCCGAAGCTCCGGTAAGTCAAATCGAAGCTCAAGAAAATCAGGTCGACCCTCCTTCGATAGTAAGGGGAGATATAACTACCATTTTGGGAGGATCTCATTTGGTCGGCACAAGCAGCGGGGCCTAGAAGAGGTACATTAACGAATTGAAGTCCCATAACGGAGTGGAGTTTGTCTCGGAGCAGCAGTTATCAAAACAACAACGATTGGAAAAGAAACCAATCATTTTTACAGAAGAGGATGCTAGCCACATCCAATTCCCACATAACAATCCCTTGGTCATAATCGTTCAGCTCACCAATCGGAGGGTCCAGAGGACACTGATAGATAACGAAAGTTCTGTGAATCTACTTTTAAGGTCCACCTTGGAAAAAATGGGGTTGTCTGTAATAGATTTGAAGGAGACCTCAATGACTCTGTACCAGTTTTCTGGTGAAGGGTCGGCAACCATTGAGATGATCGAATTGGTAGTGACATTGGGAGAAGACGTGCGAACTGTTTCCAAGTTACTTGAGTTCGTGGTAATGGCTTGTCCAACTGCATACAATGCGATTTTGGGTCGACTTGCGCTGATGGAGTTTGAAGCCATAATCTCTATCCGCCACCTAGCAATAAAGTTCCCCTCAGCTGCAGGAATATGCATTGTCAAAGGAGATCAGCTCTCTGTGATGAGGACACCAAGACTGAAGATCCAAGTCTAGTTCCAGTTGGCCTGGTGACGAGGGCGCGAGCCAAAAGCCTCAGTTTAGGAGCTTGATGAGTCTTATTGTATTTTGTCATCTTATATTTTTATTTAGTCTTTGTTTATTTTGTGAAAAGTCAAACATTTGACTTGTGTGAGTCCAATAGTCCTTTTGTCTTTAATTTTCGGTTTTTATTAGGAAGACAAAGGGTTGTCTTTAAATTTCAGTTTTCATTAGGAAGACAAAGGGTTGTCTTTATTTTTCGGTTTCATTAGGAAGACAAAAAGGTTGTCTTTAATTTTCGGTTTTTAGGAAGACAAATGGGCTTGTCTTGATGTAATTTTCGGCTATATAATGCCTTGAAAACATTTGGAAAAATCAGATTATGTTGAATGAAATTGTGAGTTTATTTCTTCTTGAGTTCTTGAAGAAACTTTTGAACTTATCAAGGAGATTCCTTGTGGCGTTCATCCTGACTTATCAAACGGATTCCATCCCCGTTTGTGGCGTCTTCCTCATACCAAGGTTCGTGCTTGGCTAAGCATTGGGTCGCGGTTCCATTCCAATCTCGTGTGTTCTTGGTGGCTGTTCCATATTTGGTGTCGGGTTTCGTCACACTTGTTGGCGTGGTTCGTATCAGTTGGTATCAGAGCTTAGGATCATCCGGTTTGGCCTATCCTTTACTTTGTGTTTTTCTTTCAATTCGTGTTTCTATATTAGAAAAAAAAAATAAAAAAAATTTCATCATCTACTCGTGTTTTGATTTCTTTGTCCTTGTTTCCTTGTGAAATCTGAAACTATTCTAGAGCTTGTTGTTTTCCTTATTTCAATTGTTTCCTTGTTTGAAATCCGAGCCTAGGTTCATACGGTTTGCCTATCTTTTTTTTTTCTTTTTTTTTCCATTTCGTTTCTTTGTTCAAATATTGCAATTGAATTAGGGTTTCTGAAATTTCCCCTATTTTGTTTTCTTTTCGTTTCTGAAAATCTTGAATTAGGGTTCTTAATTGTGAAAACCGAATTTTCATTGAGTCCTCTTGTTTTGTTGTTAAATCCGAATGTGCTTTTGGGTTTCTCTTGTTCTTATTGTGCAATCCGAATTGGCATTGAGTTTTCTCTTATTCTTATTGTGAAATCTGAAATTGGGATTGAGGTTCTCTTATTCTTATTGTGAAATCCGAAATTGGGATTGAGATTCTCTTATTCTTATTGTGAAATCTGAAATTGGGATTGAGTTTCTCTTGTTCTTATTGTAAAATCTGAAATTGGGTTTGAGATTTCTCTTGTTCTTATGGTGAAATCTGAGTTGGGCTTGAGTTTCTCTTATTCTTATTGTTAAATCCGAATTTTGCCTTGGGTTTCTCATGTTCTTGTTATGAAATCCGAAATTGGTATTGATAATTCCCTTGTTTCAATTGTGTCCCTGGTTTCAATTGGTTCTTTTATTTGTTGTGGAATCCGAGACTGTTATAGTGCCACAAATTAGTTTGGTTTTGATTTTATTGGTTGAATCACAGATTAGATTTTGGGAATAATCGTTTTCTGTTATTGGGATTGTTCTTGAATCTGTTATAGTACCACAGTTTGCTTGGTTTTCGGATTGGTTCTTTGGTGTTCTTAATTTCAAGGGGATCCGAACTCTAAAAAAAAAAAAAATTTCAAGAGTCTGGAAACCCCTCTTAAAAAATTTTGTTCTATTCTTGTTCTTTATGGTCTAGAGGCCTTTTGACCAAAACCCCACACAAGTGTTCCAAAAATCATCATTTTTTCGTCATTTTCACCAATTTTCGTCGGTGTTCGTTTGGTTTGTTTGGTTGGATTTGCTGCTTGAATACTCCATATTACCGTTGGATTAGTTTAGAAAGAACTTAAAGAAGAATACGAGTGGAAAAAGGCAGAGGTGTGAGCCTATTTGAGGGTAAAAGCCATTGAAATTGAGTGAAACACGAGGGGATTTGAGTGAAAATATTATTTGAGCGAAACACGTGAGGGAGTGTGGTGAGGTCTTTTCTCCATATTATTCTAACCTTATTTTGCAGATTTCCATCATGGCACAAAATCCAGAGAAAAATGCAAGCAATGATATTCCACCACTTGAAGTTCCGAATCTGCAAATGCAAGCACTAATTGGGGAGATGCGAAGGATGATGAGGGTGGAGTGTGAGCAAATACATGAGAGGTTGGATAGGGTAGAAGAAGGAACACAACGGAGGCCACGGAGGAATAGGGTGTACCAAAGGGAGGATGAGAATGAAGGGGATTTGGAAGGGTTAGTTTCTGATGAAGAGTTTGATAGGATGTTGGCGGGTGACCATAGGAGGTATGGTCGGGATAAAGAAGCTAGGAACCTGGTAGATGATTATTTAGGAAATATAAAGATGAGAATTCCAGCATTTCAGGGGAAGAGCGATCCTGAGGCATACCTTGAGTGGGAAAAGAAGATGGAGTTAGTTTTTGATTGTCACAACTACTCCGACATGAAGAAGGTAAATCTAGCTGCCATTGAGTTTACTGATTATGCTATTGTTTGGTGGGATCAGTTGTGCATCAACAGGAGGCGGAGTGGAGATCGACCTATTGACACATGGGAGGCAATGAAGAGGGTGATGAGGCGACGGTTTGTACCACCTCATTATTATCGAGATCTATACCTTAAGTTGCAGGGCCTTCGTCAAGGTTCCAAGAGTGTTGATGAGTATTACAAGGAGATGGAGATGGCTATGATTAGAGCCAATGTTGAAGAGGATCGGGAGGCAACCATGGCAAGGTTTTTGAATGGGTTGAACCGAGAGATTGCTAATCCAATTGAGCTACACCATTATGTGGAATTGGAAGATTTGGTGCATATGGCAATCAAAGTTGAGAGGCAGCTCAAGAGGTGTAGTACAAGTTCAAAGCCAAGACCGAGCCCACACCATTCAAGTGCAACACCTTGGCAGTCGAACTATCCAAAGAAGGAAGAAGACCAACCTACTTCATCCTTTACACCAAAACCAGCCACGACCCCTCAAGGTAAAACAGCCCCTACTTCGTCCCATTCTAGTGAGATAAAATGCTTCAAATGTCAGGGGCGAGGACACATAGCTAGCCAATGTCCAAACAAGCGAGTTATGGTAATTCGGGATAATGGGGAGATAGATTCCGAAGAGGAAGATGATCTTGATGACATGCCACCATTGGATGACGCTTCTATGGGTGGTGAGGAGTTTGGGGCAGAATCTGGTGAGATGCTTGCTCTAGTCACACGACGAGCCTTAAATTTGCAAGCAAAAGAGGAGGAAGAAGAGGTGCAGCGAGAGAACATCTTTCACACTCGTTGTCATGTGAAAGACAAGGTATGCAGTGTTATTATTGATGGTGGTAGTTGCACTAACGTTGCTAGTTCTTCCATGGTTGCCAAGCTGGGGCTCCCAACGCTTAGACATCCTTGTCCATACAAGTTGCAGTGGTTGAATGATAGTGGTGAAGTGAGGGTTACAAAACAGGTGCTGGTATCATTTCGAATTGGCAAGTATGAGGATGAGGTATTGTGCGATGTGGTTCCCATGCAAGCTGGACACCTCCTTCTAGGAAGGCCTTGGATGTTTGATCGGCGAGTCCAGCATGATGGCTTCACCAACAAGTACTCATTCACGTTCTGTCAACGAACAATCACTCTAGCTCCATTGACGCCAAAACAAGTATATGAAGACCAAGTGAGGTTGCAAAAATTGAGTGATAAAAAAAAATTGAGTGAGCAAAAGAAGGAGAGTGAAAAGATGAATGAGAATGAGAATGAGAAAAAAGAGAGACAAAGAGAGAAAAGGGTCGAATCAAGTGAGAGAGAGAAGAAAGAGAAGAGTTCGATCAATGAGGGAAAATTAGAGAGAAAACAAAATAATTTTTATGCAAAAAAAAGTGAGGTGAAGGAGGCTGTTTTAAACACAAACCAACTTGATGCTAACAAGGGTCGTCACAAGCAGGTTTTTGACCCCGGTGATTGGGTATGGGTACACATGAGGAAAGAGCAATTCCCAGCACAAAGACGTTACAAATTGCTACCTCGAGGAGATGGTCCATTTCAAGTGCTAGAAAGGATCAATGACAATGCCTACAGACTCGATTTACGAGGTGAGTATACTGTTAGTGCTACTTTTAATGTTTCTGATTTGAGTCCTTTTGATGCAGGTGCAGATTTGAGGACAAATCCTTCTCAAGAGGGGGGGAATGATGAGGACACCAAGACTGAAGATCCAAGTCTAGTTCCAGTTGGCCTGGTGACGAGGGCGCGAGCCAAAAGCCTCAGTTTAGGAGCTTGATGAGTCTTATTGTATTTTGTCATCTTATATTTTTATTTAGTCTTTGTTTATTTTGTGAAAAGTCAAACATTTGACTTGTGTGAGTCCAATAGTCCTTTTGTCTTTAATTTTCGGTTTTTATTAGGAAGACAAAGGGTTGTCTTTAAATTTCAGTTTTCATTAGGAAGACAAAGGGTTGTCTTTATTTTTCGGTTTCATTAGGAAGACAAAAAGGTTGTCTTTAATTTTCGGTTTTTAGGAAGACAAATGGGCTTGTCTTGATGTAATTTTCGGCTATATAATGCCTTGAAAACATTTGGAAAAATCAGATTATGTTGAATGAAATTGTGAGTTTATTTCTTCTTGAGTTCTTGAAGAAACTTTTGAACTTATCAAGGAGATTCCTTGTGGCGTTCATCCTGACTTATCAAACGGATTCCATCCCCGTTTGTGGCGTCTTCCTCATACCAAGGTTCGTGCTTGGCTAAGCATTGGGTCGCGGTTCCATTCCAATCTCGTGTGTTCTTGGTGGCTGTTCCATATTTGGTGTCGGGTTTCGTCACACTTGTTGGCGTGGTTCGTATCACTCTGCCAGAGAATGCTATAGCATTTCTATGAAGGGAAAATCACAACCCGGCAACAAGCTATGGTCATAAATGATGGAGGTGAGGAGTCCCAAGAAGTAAAAGTTACTTGTGGGACAGAAGAACCTCAACAAAAAGAGGATAGTGACGTCGCCCAACGCAATGACATTGACCCACAGATGGGTGAAGATAGGTCAAAACTCCAGGCCATAGAGGAGCTCGAGGAAGTAAACATTGACCCTAAAGAAGCTTCAAGAGTCGTAAAGGTTGGGAAGAATCTTGATGATAAAAGGAAGAAGAAGCTAGTCAATTTCTTACAGGAGAATTTGGACGTTTTCGCCTGGTCACATGAAGATATCGTGGGAATAAGTCCAAGTGTAATCATGCACTCCTTAAATTTGGACAAGAACATGCCTGCAAAATCCCAAAAATAGAGATGCTTGGGAACAGTGCGAGCTGAAGCTCTTGAGGAAGAAGTAGCTCGACTATTAAAGTGCAGGTTTATTAGCGAGGCAAAATACCTGATCTGGGTCGCCAATCCCGTGTTGGTCCCAAAGCCAAATGGGAAGTGGAGGACCTGTATCGACTTCTCCAATTTGAATAAAGCTTGTCCCAAGGATTATTTCCCATTGCCAAGGATTGATAAGTTGGTAGATGCCACGGTAGGTCATGAGCTCATGTCCTTCATGGATGCGTATTTTGGATATAACCAGATCGCGATGAATCCTGCGGACTATGAACATACTAGCTTCATGACCCCAAATACTGTATATTGTTATAAAGTTATGCCCTTCGTGCTGAAGAATGCTAGAGCTACATATCAGCACTTAGTCAGCAAGATGGTTGCTAATTAGATCGGGAGAAGTATGGAAGTGTATGTCGATGACATGCTTGTCAAATCAAAGACTGCCAATAACCATGTATCCAATCTAGAAGAATGTTTTGGAATATTGAGGAGGTATGACATGAAGCTGAATCCTCTTAAATGCACTTTCAGGGTGGCATCTGGAAAATTTCGGAGGTTCATAGTCAACACGAGGTGGATGGAGGCGAATCCTGAGAAAATCAGATCGTTGTTAGAAATTCTCTCACCCAGATTGAGTAAAGAAGTTCAAAGCATGACTAGAAGGTGGCGGCTTTGAATCGTTCTATTTCAAAATCCACTGACAAGTGTCTACCATTCCACAACTTGCTCAGAGGAAACAAAAAATTTGAGTGGACTAAGGAGTGTGAGTGATACAAACCACACCAACAATTGTGGTGAAACTCGACACCAAATATGGCAGCCACCAAGAACACACGAAATTGGAATGAAGAACCGCGACCCAATGCTTAGCCAAGCACGAACCTTGGTATGAGGAAGACGCCACAAATGGGGATGGGAATCCGTTTGATAAGTCAGGTTGAACGCCACAAGGAAAACCCTTGATAAGTTCGAATAGTCTCTTCAAGAACTCAAGAAGAAAACCTCACAATATTTTCATTTCATCAAAATCTGCCATGCCAAAACGTTTACAAGGCCTAATATAGCTGAAAATTACATCAAAGACAAGCCCCTTTGTCTTCCTAATGAAAACCCTAACAAGCACAAATAGAAAGACTCTTGGACTCTCACAAGTCAAATGTTTGACTTTCACAAAAACAAAGACTAAATAAAAACGTGATTAAGTGACTGATTAAAATAAAAAATACAAGATGCCAAAATCCAATAAGACTCATTACAAGAAGCTAAATATTGATCAAGCTCCTAAACTGGTGTCCTCATCATTCCCCCCTCTTGACTTGGATCAACTGGAACTTGACTTGGATCAACTGGAACTTGACTTGGATCTTTAGTCTTGGTGTCCTCATCAGTGAGCATGCATTCCTCGACTTAAAAACGCAACCGGTCGAGCCCCCAGTGCTATCTAAGCCTATGTCTAGAGAACGACTATTCCTTTATCTGGTCGTGACAGAAGATGTAGTCAGTGCCGTGTTAGTTCGAGAAGAAGACCGTGCTCAAAACCCAGTATATTATATAAGCAAGAGACTTCTCAGAGCCGAGTCACGATACCCACTGATAGAAAAACTGGCATTCTATCTGATATTGGCTTCCAGGATGCTCCGGCCATATTTCCAATCCCATTCAATCAACGTCATGACCGACCAACCTTTAAGGCAGGTTTTACAAAAACCTGAAATGTCAAGACGTTTGTTAAAATGGCCTATCGAACTTAGCTAGTTTGAGATATTGTACGCACCACAGACCTCAATCAAAATTCAGGCCCTTGCTGATTTTATGGTTGAATGCATCGGATTTCAAGAGGAGCTCTTGAAGGAGCCGGTGTAGGAGTTATGGAAAATTTTCATGGATGGATCATCAAATGAGAATGGATCGGGAGCTGGGATCATCTTAATCTCACCAGAAGGGCATCGATTTCATACAACTCTGAGATTCCGATTCGAAGCATCTAACAACGAAGTTGAATATGAGGCCTTACTAGCTGGGCTGTGAGTGGCAAGGGACCTCAAGGAGAAATCCATCCAATGCTACAGTGATTCTCAGCTCGTGGTCAATCAGCTATTGGGAGAATATCAAGCTCGAGGTACCAAAATGTTGGCCTACCTAGCTAAGGTGAAAAGAGAACTGTCTCAATTTGAGTACAGTTCTGTTGAACAGATACCCCGCGAGTAGAACTCTAATGTTGACGCTTTGGCGCGGCTTGCCACCACAAAAGAAGCTGAGACATTGAATGTAGTGCCAGTGGAGCTCTTGGAGAGTCCAAGTATGATAGAACAAATGATAGAGGTCGAAATGATCGACACAAGACCAACCTAGATGACTCCCATAATGGAGTACCTCGCAACAGGAAAGTTACCTAACAACGGAAAAGACGCAAGGAAAATACTCTATCAAGCTCCGTGGTATGTAATAGTGGATGGAACCTTATTCCGACGTGGTCATTCATTGCCTCTCCTACGATGTGTTCTGCCCAAGGAAGCCAAGACCATTTTACAAGAAATACACGAAGGCTTTTGTGGAGATCATGCTAGGGGCAAAACCTTGCGCTGAAGATACTAGGCAGGGCTATTTTTGGCCCACTTTGATGAAAGGCTCAATCTCGTATGTTCAAAAGTGCGATAAATGCCAACGTTTCGCCATAGTTTCCCAAGCTGCTCTGATCGAACTAGCAGTGATTTCATCCCTATACCCATTTGTGGTATGGGAATTGACCTAATAGGTTCCCTACCTATGGGAAAGGTAGGAGTTCGTTACTCGGTGGTGGAAATCGACTATTTCACAAAGTGGGTGGAAGCCGAACCTCTGGCAACCATCACTTCAAAAAGAGTACTAGACTTCGTGGTGAAGAGTATTATATGTCGATTTGGGTTTCCTAAAAAGATCATGTCAGACAATGAGACTCAATTCGACAGTGATCTCTTCACTAACTTTTATGAAAAATATGGCATCACTAAGAGTTTCTCCTCAGTAGCATATCCGCAGGCCAACGGCCAGGTCGAGGCCGTGAACAAAACCCTTAAGGCAAGCCTAAAGAAGAGGTTAGATGAAGCCAAAGGATTATGGCCCGAGTAGCTCTCGCAAGTACTTCGGGCTTACTGAACTTCTCACAGAACCTCCACGGGACATACACCTTTTTCCTTAACTTTTGGAAGCGAGGTCGTGCTTCCAATCGAAGCCATGGTAGCCACTCACAGGAAAAGTACCTTTAATCAAGAAAGAAATGATGGACTACTTATCGCATCTCTCAACCTGATTGAAGAAAAATGAGAAGAATCGTAGTTACAGCTCGCCCATTATCAACAAAAAATCCCTTGCTATTTTAATTCTAATGTTAAGAGGCGCAGATTTGGACTGGGCGACCTGGTTCTCCAAAGAGTCTTTTTAGCGAATAAGGATCCCAAGGACGGTGTATTAGGCTCGAACTGGGAGGGACCATATCACATCGTTGAGGTTTTTCGTGAAGGAACTTTCAAGATAGCTCGGCTGAATGGGGAAGTAGTCCCGCTGACCTGGAGTGCCTTAATAGTTTCAGTAGTACCACCATTAATGTAAGGCTTATTTATAAAAACCATTTGATTAAATAATAGATGGATTATTAAATAATTTTTTTAAGGTTGTATTAGTTCGTGTTCTAATAAAAGCAACCAAGAAAGTTTCTACTTTTTGGTTACTTGGGGGGCACATAACCCGAGGTTGGAAAAATTAAGCCTGCCTGATAAGATTAAAAAACTTAGAAGCTTGGAAAAATTGATTATTCAACGACTTTTTAAAGCTCGAGTTTTCAATAAACCTAGCACGAACTAAGTTTTAATCATTTAAAACACTGGATATAACCAGATCTGAAACATAGAAGTTTGGAAAAATTGATTATTCAAGAGCTTGTTAAAGCTCAAGTTATCAATAAACCTAGCACGAACTAAGTTCAAATTATTAAAAACCCTGGATATAACCAGGCTCAAGGCTTCATTCTTAACAGGTGTGATACAAATCAGCAAACAAAACTTGGATATAACCAAGCTCGATAAAATCTATCCCGATCTAAAATTCAATTCCTAAAATCTCGAATGTACAACTCATAAGCATGAGAGATAATAAAGGAAAGATAAATTGATCAAAAGTTAGATATATTTCAAAATAGGAAAAATCTCAAATTGAGCCCTAAGGCAATTGTTTAATATCCAAGAAACTGATAAACAATTACAAAGAAAAACAAATACAAATGAGATATCATTGGGCTTCATCAGCTCACCCGGAAGATGTGACCTCCTCGCCATCTCCCTCTGCCATTCTAGATGCATCACCAGTCTTTGACGGTTCTTCCAAGAATCGAGCCTTGAATTTTGCAAGGTATGGATCCCACAACTCGGGTTTCATGAAAGAGAAGTTCCCATCCGGGTTGAAGGCCCAACAATGGTACATCATCTCCTCCATGGCCAATGATGACGCTGCCTTTTCTTCTTTGGTTGTGACTTTGGCCTCGAGTAGCTTTGCTTTGACCTCATCAATCTCGCCCTGAAGTTGTACAGTTTGAGCTTGGGAGGCAGACAGTGCAGTCTTTACAGCATGCTCGTTTTCTTGGGATGAGGCGAGACCAGCTTTGGCATCATGCTCATTCTTCTGAGCAACTATCAAGGAAACTTTGGCGGCCCGCTCACCTTCTTGAGCAGCAGTCAGGGCAGTTTTGGCAGCGTTCAGCTCGACCAAAGCTCCTCATTTCTGACCCTCACACGAGCTATGCTGCGGTACTGGGCTAGGGCAGACTACAAAATAACAAAACAAGTTAGAAATATACACCTAGTCACAGTAAAAAAAATGTCACCAAGTAAGGAAAGAGAACTCATAGTGAGGTTCATCCCCATGGCGGATTCCATAACGTTCTCCGGGTTGCGTTCCTCGATGGTCCTTAGGTCCCTCACACTAGCTTTGTAGGCGTGTCGCACCATATGGCTCGCAGTCTCATAGATGATACCTCAGAAGGCTTCGGGGATCTTCTCCAGGTCTTGGGGATCAACAAGTATTCAGATAGTTGGGGCCTCTATATGTATAACTTGAGGGGCCATGAATCAAGGTGGGGGAGGAAGAAGTTATTCAGCAATGGCATTAGCCACCAGAGCTGGCTCCCGAGTCGAGTTCGTATCCTTGCCCTTAGCTGGAGATATTGAAGTATTCCCCATTGCAGAGGTGACATTCTTTCCAAACCTGGCCCTCTTCAAGACAGAGGGCTCGCCGACTTTCTTTACCTGAAAGGAAATTCGGAGGTCGGGAGCTCCTGGTTGTTCCATCTCTTCGCCTAAAAAGAACAAAAGGAGTTAGTTGACAAAAATAATGTTTCAAAAAGCATTTAATAAGAAAGAAAGAAAACAAAGATCCTACCCTCCAGGATAGGGGAGGAGTTTATTATCACCAGCTCGGGTGTTTTAGCTGGAATAGGCACAACCTCCGGCCTTGGAACTAATGGAGGAGAAGGGGAGTCTACAATTAATACTTCTTGAATCCTAAGGGGTTCAGGTTCTTCCTCAGTGCTGGAGTCGTCTACGTATTGTCTGAAACTAGGGGCAAATGCACGCTGGGGCAGAGAAGGCCAAGTCCTATGGTTGGTCCCATATTCCTCAAATATGGCGGATCTAAAGTTTAAGGTGTTATCAACTACGATTGTGCCCCTAGGAAAACTATTTTCATGGTGTACCACTAGGTGGTCTACGCATTGGAGCAGGGTTATATTTAGATCCGTGTTGGAAGGATGACGGTGGACGAGCTGATTATAACGAACAAACCTAAAATCGTCAACGACCCTATCTACTTCCCTAACCAGGTATGGGTAACCTTGACCGGAGGGTCCGACTGCTGCCCCTGACGCAACTTGGTCTAGATCGGGTTTCCGGACAACCTCGGGAGCCCGCCTTATTTGCATGAGAGGCACCTCGTCCTCTTCCTCCTCATCGTCCTAAATGGCTAGCAAGGCCTCTTGAGAGAAGGGGAACTCGGGGATCATCAGAAGAGGAGCCCGGGTCCTCAATGCCATGTTTAACCTTCGCCGATTAACTGGCAGGCCAACATCATGACATCATTCACGATATGGCAATAGTCCTCTTTGCTGGGGGGAAGTTCATAAAGCTTCAATTAAGACGTGTACCAAAAAGAAATATTTTAAAGAAACAAAAATTCACGAGCTAGATTTACAAGGATGGAAGACTTATGAGGTCGGCTGAAGTAGCGTTGTTCGCAATTTCTGAAGCCAGTCGACATAAAGAATACATCTTTATAATTATTTGGATGGCTAGGGAGCTCAATGACGGAGGTGGAGTTTGGAAACCGCGTCTGGTAGTGGAATCCATCACCATGTCCCTCTAGTCAGGGCTTGCCTTGAGTCAGAAGAAGTACAATATGTCTCCCGGGGTGGGGATCTCCCATTCGTGTTTCAGGAACAAGTACTTCAGCCCCACCAAAAAATCTGTGAAGTACTGGACCAAGGGGGGCTGGAATGGAGCCAGCTTCATGTAATTCAAAAAATTCGTAAAGTGCTGGACCAGGGGAAGGAAGGCCCCAGCCTTCAGGTGCTCATCACTCCAAGTCGCGTAGTCGTTTTGGAGCGGGGAATAGCTCCTTTTCCCTTCGAATGCAGGTCGAACGAGGAGAGTCCCAGCTCCGACCCTATGTTGTGGCTAAACATAATCTTATTCACTTGTAGTGTCTCAGAATTTTACTTAGCCAGATAGTAGTAGTAGTAGCTAGTATGTTAGTTTCCGTGGATTTTGGTTCAAGCTGGGACTTAGTTGGAAACTCATAGCAACAGTTATGAATTTTATAAGTTTAACCTATAGATTAGAAATATTAATTATAACATAAGGTTTGATTAATATTGCTGGCCCTAGAAATATTATTTATTATAACCTAAGGTTTAGATAGAATTATTAGAAACATGACACTTTTCACAAGCATGTTTATAAAGATTTATGTATTTTTGATAAATAGTTTAATTAAAAGAAAGATCTAGAAGCTCGAGAACCTTCGCAGCTGTTAGGATAACATTTTTACTCAGTCAAAATTGTTTAATCAATTCAAAATATGCTGAAAAAGTGCAAATACGTGTTTGATATATCAACGTATGCCGATATATCGCAACAATAGGGGCCGATATATCGCCTACGAGAGATACGGAAAACACGTCGACTTCGCACGAACGAAAGCACGAGAGCTCAGGATATAGGTCTAGGCGATATATTGCGCAGGGTAGGCGATATATCGCCCATGGGAGTTAATTTTTGAATACTGGAGGATTTAAATTTAAAAACCAACATTAACCACTTGGACTTACTCTGGGCATCTGCTGAACGAAAATTCAAATATTTTTCATTTTATATTCATTTATTTATTTAAATTAAAAGGGGTTAGTTTCACTCCTTGAACTCTATAAATAGGACCTAGTACTCAGCCATTTCCTCCATTCTTCAAGCATTGTTCAGAGCCTCCAAGCTTATATGATTACTGTAGAGAGAAACACTTGAGTTTTGGGATAAAATCTTTTCCAATCTAATCTTTTCTAAACAATTGGGAAGTAAGATATAGTGTTATTTCAGTATCGAGGTGTAGATCAGGTCATAGTTCATCCAAGGTATTCCTATCCTTAAGTTCAGTTCTTCATGGTTCTTTAGTTTTCTTTCAGATCGCAACTCTTGTTTATGATTCTTGGTTAGGTGTTTAAGTTCTTTGAAACTTAAGGCTTTCGGTTTGTTTTCACTTTGATGGTTTAGTTCTCTTTTTATCTCCTTTTCTTTAGAAACTCGCGATTCTTACTGTTGGTTTTAGGAGTGTTCGAAATCCCGTTCTTGTCTTCATATCCCGGTTTTTGGTAAGGAAAATAGGTTAGATTATATGTGTTTATATGTTTATGTTATGGTATGTTTTATGCTATGATATGTGCTATGTAAATATGTATAAATATGTTTTGTAGTCACTTGGGGCTTATAGTTGCTTAGACAGCAAACCCCAATAATTTTTATCATTTTCATGGCTTAGAGTTATGATTTACCCTACCTCGATTAGTAGACAGAGGACCTAGATGGGTGATCATATACTATAGTTGTGATCTAACCTACCTCGATTAATAGACAGAGGACCTAGATGGTTTTATCACATACCATGTTAATGAGTTAATGTGCATTAATATTGTAGTCCTATATGATATACGTTTTTATAGTCATATGTTTTATAGTACATGTTGTTAGTAGATTTTCCTTGCTGGCATTAGGCTCATTCCTTTCTTTTTATAATGATGTAGGAAAATGAATGTGGAAGGCGGGAAGGATTCGTGGCAGCTTTGCATGTTTGTTAAGGATGAATGGATTGAATGGACTTCTGGAAGATCGAGGATGACGTTGTTTAAAGTCTTTTAAATTATGTTCTTATGTATTTCCGCACTTAGTATTTAAATAATTAATTTAAAGTTTATGTTTTATGTTTTATAACAATGGGATCCCATACCTTATTTTGTGTTTCGTACAATATTTTGGGTTTTGAATGAAGTTCTATTATTTCTTGATGTATGTATTCAAATTAGTAGCAAAGTTTAGTAGTTTTTAATGGTTCAAGGTCTTAGAAATAGTCGGGTCATTACAGTTGGTATCGGAGACACAGTTCATATGCATGAAGTTCTCCTTGATACACACCCACAAGCTCTGAATCTAACTGCCAATGTAAGTGCTTATGTTTATTATGTTTATGTTAATAGCTACCATTTTAGCCATTATGTTTTCAGTTAAAATGGATGGAGCCTTGACCTATCAGGATATCCGAGCCATTGATCTTATTACACAGGGAGATAGTCCATCTTCAAACTACTAAGCAAGTTATGATGAGAGCTATAGAACAATATGTCCTAGTAATTAGGCTTTTTAAAGATTTTCCTTTTGTAATTGCAACATTAGAAGAAATATGGGAGACTATAGATGATGATGATGATGATTTACCGGTAGCCATGAGATATTATTTTCTCATACATAGGTTCATCTCTAAGTTGGAATTTCAATTCAGTAATGAACAAAATCATAGAATCTTTATGAATCTTCCTCGAGGTAATTTTGAGGCTCGAGATAATGAGGATCATGAAGAAATAGATGATGATGATGATATGCTAGATGTAACGCCCTGGATAGTCAAGACTGCTACACTGTGTACGTATAAAGGTGCAAGACTTGGTAATCAAGTCATCAATTTAAAAACGTGTCACTAAACATGTATGAGCTAGGGTTAAAAAGGTTTTGGTCTCAAAAGTTTCATTTTATATAATTAAACTGTTATATACACGGGATCCCAAAAGAAACGGAGTTAAAAGTAGGTTTACAGACTTCCAAAAGTACATAAACAATTATTAGCCATACTAAGGCAAAATAGATAATCTTTGGGTCTCGCGTCCCTGCCTAAAACCTCAACCATGGCGGCTGAGCAGCTGGCCATGTACATTCCGCTCGTAGAGCTCTCCTGATCAAGGTTGGTCAAGTTTGCCCTTGCCTTTACCTACACCACGTAGCACCTGTGAGCCAAGGCCCAGCAAGAAAACATGTGCAACACAAACAGTAATAACAGACAGAAAATTCACTAGGCATAAACTCACATCAAGTAATCCACATAATATCATTCAGCATATATTCAGAATCTTGGATGCAATCAAACACTTATAACATTCATATTACATAATAATCAGGGCCGACAACTTAGGCTACACCCTATGTTTACCCCACTGACTCCGACCCGCTTAAACCGAGCTCAGTGCATATTAAACTGTCCTTGGCTACCAGTGGCCAAGCCGCGCCCTGTGCGCTAGTGTAACCCTTGGCACCCTTAGGCCGTTGGTTCACTAATTAGCTTGCATGGAATAATACCATCTTTTCAAGCATACACAATAGGGAACCCTTAGTCCCATCACATATATTCAACCAGGTGCAGTTTTCTTACCTTTAATCTTTACGGTTATTGTTTACGAGCAACACTCCTCAAGCACGATCCGTTCCCGAGCCTAAGCTTTTATCACCTAGTCACAACCAAAGTATTAGGTTTCATTAATATCCAAATATAGGTTTTCGGGTACAAAACTAACTTCGGGGAAATCGAATCCCACCAAGCACGGTGGTGAAATTGATCCCGAGCACCCTAGGCTCAATTCCCGACCTTAAAAACCCTAAACGTTCAAGTGCACAACAAAGGGTTGCGGCCCTTGAAGCTTAGCCGCGGCCCTGGCCTCAAAACAAAACCAAAGGCAGCCCTGGACAAAGACACGCGTCGCGGCGCTCACCCCTGGTCGAGCCGCCTTGACTCATATTCAACCTAGGGCCGCAGCGCTCTAGAACAGAGCTGCAGCCCTTCCCTTCGAACTCAGAATTCCCACCATTTCTAGGCTTAAAACCTTAGCCAAAACCACCCTTAAGCTCCCTACTTCAACACCCAACAATCCCAACACTTTCAGAACAAGTTAAATTACACAATTCAACAGAAAAAGTCAACTTAAACTCATAGAAATCATACTTTCAATTCCTGAAACCTAAGAACATAAACACTCAAAACCAACCAGTCAAAGCTTAGATTTAAAACTCTAATTTATAAATTAAAGCTTATGATACGAACCACACCAACATTGTGATGAAACCCGACACCAAATATGGAACAGCCACCAAGAACATACGAGATTGGAATGGAACCGCGACCCAATGCTTAGCCAAGCACGAACCTTGGTATGAGGAAGACGCCACAAACGGGGATGGAATCCGTTTGATAAGTCAGGATGAACGCCACAAGGAATCTCCTTGATAAGTTCAAAAGTTTCTTCAAGAACTCAAGAAGAAATAAACTCACAATTTCATTCAACATAATCTACCTTTTCACATTGTTTTGGCAGTCCTTATAAGGACGAAAATTACATGAAAACAAGACCCTTGGTCTTCCTAATGAAACCGAAAAATTAAGGACAACCCATTTGTCTTCCACATAAAAACCGAAATTAAAGACAAGATTTTTTGTCTTCCTAATAAAACCGAAAATTAAAGTCCAAAAGGACTATTGGACTCACACAAGTCAAATGTTTGACTTATCACAAAATAAACAAAGACTAAATAAAAAATGTGATTAAAATTAAAAAGACTCATTACAGGAAGCTAAATATTGATCAAGCTCCTAAACTGGTGTCCTCATCATTCCTCCCCTCTTGACTTGGATCAACTGGAACTTGACTTGGATTTTTAGTCTTGGTGTCCTCATCATTCCCCCCCTCTTGAGAAAGATTTGACCTCAAATCGTCACCTGCATCAAAAGGACTCAAATCAGAAACATTAAAAGTAGTACTAACAGTATACTCACCTGGTAAATCGAGTCTGTAGGCATTGTCATTGATCCTTTCTAGCACTTGAAACGGCCTATCTCCTCGAGGTAGCAATTTGGAACGTCTTTGTGCTGGGAATCGCTCTTTCCTCATGTGTACCCATACCCAATCACCGGGGTCAAAAACCTGCTTGTGACGACCCTTGTTAGCATCAAGTTGGTTAGTGTTTAAAAGAGCCTCCTTAACCTCACTTTTTTTTGCATAAAAATTATTTTGTTTTCTCTCTAATTTTCCCTCATTGATCGAACTCTTCTCTTTCTTTTCTCTCTCACTTGATTCGACCCTTTTCTCTCTTTGTCTCTCTTTTTTCTCACTCTCATTCATCTTTTCACTCTTCTTCTTTTGCTCACTCAATTTTTGTTGATCACTCAATTTTTGCAACCTCACTTGGTCTTCATATACTTGCTTTGGTGTCAATGGAGCTAGAGTGATTGTTCGTTGACGGAACGTGAATGAGTACTTGTTGGTGAAGCCATCATGCTGGACTCGCCGATCAAATATCCAAGGCCTTCCTAGAAGGAGGTGTCCAGCTTGCATTGGAACCACATCACACAACACCTCATCTTCATACTTGCCAATTCGAAATGAGACTAGCACCTGTTTTGTAACCCTCACTTCACCACTATCATTCAACCATTGCAATTTGTATGGACAGGGATGCCTAAGCGTTGTAAGCCCCAGCTTGGCAACCATGGAAGCACTAGCAACATTAGTACAACTACCTCCATCAATAATGACACTACATACCTGTCTCTCACATGACAACGAGTGTGAAAGATGTTCTCTCGCTGCACCTCTTCTTCCTCTTCTTTTGCTTGCAAATTCAGGACTCGCCTTGTGACTAGTGCAAGCATCTCACCAGATTCTGGCCCATACTCATTGTCAGAAGCATCTTCCAATGGTGGCATGTCAGCAAGATCATCTTCATCTTCAGAATCTATCTCTCCACTTTCTCAAATCACCATGACTCTCTTGTTTGGACACTGGCTAGCTATGTGTCCTCGCCCCTGACATTTGAAACACCTTATCTCACTAGAATGAGACTTAGTAGGAGTTGTTTTACCTTGAGGTGGTGTGGCTGTGGTGGCTGGTTTTGGTGTAGATGATGAAGTGGGTTGGTCTTCTTTCTTTGGATAGTTCGACCTCCAAGGTGTTGTACTTGGATTGTGTGGGCTCGGTCTTGACCTCGAACTTGAACTACCCTTCTTGAGCTGCCTCTCAACTTTGATTGCCATATGAACCAAATCCTCCAATTCCACATAATGGTGTAACTCGATTGGGTCAGCAATCTCTCGGTTCAACCCATTCAAAAACCTTGCCATGGTTGCCTCTCGATCCTCTTCAACATTGGCTCTAATCATAGCCATCTCCATCTCCTTGTAATACTCATCAACTCTCTTGGAACCTTGACGAAGTCCCTGCAACTTAAGGTAGAGATCTCGATAATAATGAGGTGGTACAAACCGTCGCCTCATCACCCTCTTCATGGCCTCCCATGTGTCAATAGGGCGATCTCCACTCCGCCTCCTGTTGATGCACAACTGATCCCACCAAACAATAGCATAATCAGTAAACTCAATGGCAGCAAGTTTTACCTTCTTCATGTCGGAGTAATTGTGACAATCAAAAACTAGCTCCATCTTCTTCTCCCACTCAAGGTATGCTTCAGGATCACTCTTCCCCTGAAATGCTGGGATTCTCATTTTGATATTCCCCATATAATTATCTACCTGGTTCCTATCTTCTCTATTCCCACCATACCTCCTACGGTTACCCGTCGACATCCTATCAAACTCATCATCAGATACTACCCCTTCTAAATCCCCTTCATTCTCATACTCCCTTTGGTGTACCCTACCCCTCCTGGGTCTCCGTTGTGCCCCCTCTTCTACCCTATCCAACCGCTCATGTATTTGCTCACACTCCTCCCTCAACATCCTCCTCATCTCCCCCATTAAAGCTTCAATTTGTAGATTTGGAACTGTAGGTGGTGGAGCGTCATTGCCTGCATTTCTTTCTGTATTTTGTGACATGATGGAGAATCTGCAAAACAATAAGGTTAGACAATTATAGAAAGGACCTCACTGCACTCCCTCACGTGTTTCACTCAAAGAAAATGGTCACTCAAGTACACTCGTGTTTGCACTCAATGATGGCTTTTACCCTCAAATAAGCTCACACCTCTGCCTTTTTCCCCTCTATTTTCTTCTTTAAGCTCTTTGAAAACTAATGAAACGGTGATATGGAGGTTCAAGCAGCCAATTCTACCAAACAAATCAAACGAAAACCGATGAAAAAGTGGCAAAAAATGGTGATTTTTGGAACACTTGTGTGGGGTTTTGGAAAAAGGGCCTCTAGACTATGGGGAACAAGAATATAATGGTGATTTTGCAAAAAATGGTGATTTTTTTTTTTTGCTCTCGGATCCCCTTCCCCTTCCCTTTTCCTTTCCTTTCCTTTCTTCCTTTTTGTTTTTTTTTTTTTTATCTCTCAAATTTGATAACCCAGATACTCAATTTTTTTTTTAAAAGAAAAATTTTGAACACCAAAGAACCAATCCGAAAACCAATATTCCCAGAATCCAATCTGTGATTCAACAACCAATAAGATCAAAACCAAAATAATTTATGGCACTATAACAGTCTCGGATTCCACAACAAATAAAGGAACCAATTGAAACCAGGGACACAATTGAAACAAGGGAGTTATCAATACCAATTTCGGATTTCACAATGAGAATAAGAGAAAACTCAATGCCAATTCGGTTTGCACAATAAGAACAAGAGAAACCCAAAAGCACATTCGGATTTAACAACAAAACAAGAGGACTCAATGAAAATTCGTTTTTCACAATTAAGAACCCTAATTCAAGATTTTAGAAACGAAAAGAAAACAAAATAGGGGAAATTTCAGAAACCCTAATTCAATTGCAATATTTGAACAAAGAAACGAAATGGAAAAACAAGAAAAAAAAAAAAAGATAGGCAAACCGTATGAACCTAGGCTCGGATTTCAAACAAGGAAACAATTGAAATAAGGAAAACAACAAGCTCTAGAATAGTTTCAGATTTCACAAGGAAACAAGGACAAAGAAATCAAAACACGAGTAGATGATGAATTTTTTTTTTTCTAATATAGGAACACGAATTGAAAGAAAAAACACAAAGTAAAGGATAGGCCAAACCGGATGATCCTAAGCTCTGATACCAACTGATACGAACCACACCAACATTGTGATGAAACCTGACACCAAATATGGAACAGCCACCAAGAACATACGAGATTGGAATGGAACCGCGACCCAATGCTTAGCCAAGCACGAACCTTGGTATGAGGAAGACGCCACAAACGGGGATGGAATCCGTTTGATAAGTCAGGATGAACGCCACAAGGAATCTCCTTGATAAGTTCAAAAGTTTCTTCAAGAACTCAAGAAGAAATAAACTCACAATTTCATTCAACATAATCTGCCTTTTCACATTGTTTTGGCAGTCCTTATAAGGACGAAAATTACATGAAAACAAGACCCTTGGTCTTCCTAATGAAACCGAAAAATTAAGGACAACCCATTTGTCTTCCACATAAAAACCGAAATTAAAGACAAGCTTTTTGTCTTCCTAATAAAACCGAAAATTAAAGTCCAAAAGGACTATTGGACTCACACAAGTCAAATGTTTGACTTATCACAAAATAAACAAAGACTAAATAAAAAATGTGATTAAAATTAAAAAGACTCATTACAGGAAGCTAAATATTGATCAAGCTCCTAAACTGGTGTCCTCATCATTCCTCCCCTCTTGACTTGGATCAACTGGAACTTGACTTGGATTTTTAGTCTTGGTGTCCTCATCAGCTTACCCCTTCAATGGAATCTTTTCCCTAATCAAAACCCCGCTAATTTCCAAAGCTTTCCAGCTCAAATTCCACCTTAAACATAAAAATTGAAATCACCTCAATACCCAGCTGAAAACTCAGAATTGAAACTTCAAAAACATAGTTTGATCATTACCTTAGCCTTGATTAAATATCTCCTGGATAATTAAACTTGTTTTTTTTAATGACATGTATGAGTTTGATTTTTTTTTTTACAATCATAATAAATAATAAATTCAATAAATAATGACCAAGTTCAGTGAGGGTGGATACAAATCAATTGACCAGGTTCTATATTGAGAGTTTAGGGGGCCAATAGTAGTGGGAACGATTTTACTGATCCCAGCCCTCCCTCAATATGGTTAACTTTGGAACAGCGATGAGTTTCGAGCCTGAGAATTAAGTCATATAGGATGATTAGAAATAGACTTAGAAAATAATAAAGATGGCTGAATTTTCTAAGTATAGAAACACACCGTAATTATAAGAAGGCTTACATAATAATTTTTCATAAGAAATCATAACTAATAGGTCCAAGTTATGTTTGCTTATACTAAGTTTTGCCTTAGAACCTATTAGGGTAAGTTCTAACAAGCTTTTTCTCGACTATTAGAACTTTGTTGAAGATGTCGCTCAGAAGGTCTGCACGCACAACCGACAATGCTTCCAGTGCCGCCAATGAGACTAACGACGCTCCTCCAGTCCGAAGAAGGAGAACGCGTGCTACCAATGCTGCTGCTAACAAAAGTGCAACCCGTCCGGTTGACAACATCTCTGAAATTATCCGGCTATGGCAACAAGTGGAAGAATTGTTGCAGCAACAACGACAGTAGGCTCAGCCGCAGCCTCAGACTCAGCCGTAGCCTTAGCCACAACCGCAGCCTCAACAAATGGCTCAAGCACCCCAACAAGTAGGTCCTTAATGGGGGATGGCCAATGGCGAACTATGCGCCTTACCCAACTCAGTACATAGAGCTAGTCTATAAGTGGTGTCGTAAGCAATATGCTCCAAACTTTGAAGGGACAACTGACCCCTTCGAGGCAGAAGAATGGCTCAGGAGTGTAGAGCTGATCCTAGCACACATGAACCTCGGCAATGCGAATCGCATATCCTGCATTTCTTCTCTTCTGAAGAAGGATGCTAGAATATGGTGGGATTTAGTATAGCAATCTCATGATGTTGCCACCATGACATGGACTAGATTTGTGGAGCTCTTTCACAAGAATTACTACAACTCGACAGTCATCGCTATGAGGGTAGAAGAGTTCACCAGTCTGAAACAGGGCAACTTAACGATAGTAGAGTATGCTTGACAATTCGACCGACTAGCCAAGTTTGCACCAGATTTGGTCCCAACCGATTTCCTGAGGGTTAACAAGTTCGTTAGGGAACTTAGACCCCAAATTTTGCTAGGAGTCAAGCTAGCAAATCCTGAAACCACTTCTTATGTCGATTCTCTAGAAACGACTATAGAGGTGGAACCTGTTTATTCTATTATAAAATCATATCGCAATATAAATGGGAATTATTTGTATTAAATGTAATCATTATGTAAACGTGTGATTGACTCATGTGGTTACCCAAATCTGTTCATAGAATTCCCTTATAAATACTGGGAATATTGGATAGGAAAGGGGACCATTATTCTGTAATACGGAAACTCTGCCAAAATAGAGAGAGAAATATTATTAATATTGACTAATGGACTAGGTGGATTTTAACCACTGAACCACGTAAAAGTTATGTGTTCTTGAGCGAATTCATTTTATTTTACATTATGGTTTACTATTAAGCACCAATCTGCCTTATTATTTCTTAATACATTGTTGGTGAAAAATCGCGTCAACAAGTTTTAATTAGGGCATAAAACCCTAACGTATATATGGCAAGACAATTACTTATTTATAAACATATAATTTACCATAAAGATTGAATTCGTATCTTAAAAGATGATCATTTGTAGATCAGTCTAAATTCTGAGTAGTCATGAACTCCTGTTCATGTTTATTGGATCTTTTGATTCATTCGTTAAGGTCTCTTAACATAATGAGGCTAGTGAATTTTGTTTTAGATAGTCAATAGATTGAATGGCTTGGAACATGATTTTACAATAATAGAATCAATGATTTCCAATGGGAACTAATATTGGTTCCCTTAAGGGTTAATTATGGGAGTGAATAGTTTTTGAGCTCAAATCTATAATATGATTCTAGCTTAATTATTTACTGGTGAATTAATGGAACTTAAGGAACAAGGGGTAATTAGAAAGGTAAAACGTTAATTCTGGACCAGCTCTAAGGAACCAATAAATGGAAGAAAAAACTACATATATTGATTATATCAATAGACTACAAGAGATTACTCTGTAAATATAATTCTATAACTATTAAGAGTGCAATTCCATATTTATAGTGGAGTAATAATGGAATTAAAAAATAAGATTATTTAATTAAAGAGTTTCATTAATAGTCTGGTTTATTTGAGTTTAGTATTATAGGTCCATGTTTCTTGAGTCACTTCTGTACTACACTTTTAAGGGTAAAGATGTCACCGACATGCTTAATGGAGAAAATGACTGAATTTCAAAGGAATTAAATTTCTTGGGCTAAATGATAATTATGTTTATGGGTAATTAATTAATGATAAATGAATTAATTATTTGACTAATTAGATTTTATTTGAAAAACTTTATATTAGTTGAAATTAATATTATTCAGTGTTTGGATTAAAATTATAGAGAGTTTAATATTATCTTATTATAAGATAATTATTCAAATCTGATAATTTAAGATAAAGTTACTTTTGAAATAATATTTTTTATAATTTTTAAAATAAATATATTTTCTTAATTTTAATTAAACAAACGAATGAAAAAAAAATAGGGACAGTTGAGTGTGCTACACACCACTCACTATACATGCACAATGAGTGACGCCACACTCACTGTCATGTGTCCCTGAGGTTTGAATTTGAATTGTTTAAAATTCAAATATATTTTTTTATATATTTATTTAATTATTATTTAAATTTGATTAAAATAAATAATTAAAATAACCACCCTTCTGCTGCATTCGTGATTTTCTAAATTAATACCAACACATTTATAAACACGACTTTAAGAATACCTCTTGGATAAGTAAGAGATATGTCCTCCATTTGGAGTGTGATAGATATTTGATTTATTTCCCCAAAACCTAGCTTTTGAGATATGGAGCATCAAGTTGATACTTACCTATAAATCACATAAATCTCTACCAAAAAATTGAGTCTCGATAGGACAAGGAATGGTAAAACTTCCTGGATCCCTATGCTTTGGAGGAAACTTCTTATGTAAAATTGTGTCACACTCCTGATTCAATGCCACCATCTCATTGTCCTCCAACTTTATTTTGATCGATAAGATCTTCTTCATGAACTTCGGATAGCCTGGGGCATTTGAGCTAGAGTATCAACAAAATGAAGGTTAGTGTGAAGTTTCTTTAAAACTTTGAAAAACTTGGAAAATTGTGGGTCTGGTGTAACGACCCAAATTCGCTAATAAGGCTTAAGGGCCTTGATTAATGTGTCGGGAGGGCATAAATGGGATTTGAGTGAATAGTATTTATTCGAATGAGATATTATGTGATTAATAGTAATTAAATGATATTATATGATAATTGATGATATTATGTGATAATATGAAATAGACATGTTGTATATGTGAGAACCACATTATTATGTGGATAACTCTGTAGTCGGCGACTCGAGACGATCCTAGGGCTAGATAGCGGGAAAAGTCACAACGGGGCATTATAATTGACATTGGACAAGTCAGGGGTGTTTATCGGGTAGTGATTTAGACTATCGGGTGATGGAAATAAATATATGGAGATATATTTGAGGTTAGAGAGTTTAGGCGGGAATATTGGGGAAATTTACTATTTTTCCCTCGGGGATGTTTCCGATACCTCGAGCTTTGGGATTAGTCTAAGGATATACTTGGAAAGACTTAGAAAATACTAGACACAAAAATTAAATCGACCCTTTCTCAGCTCTTTCTCTCTCCTAAGGAAGAACAACATTGAAATTTGAGGAGGAATTACTGGAATCAAGCTGAATCTTTGAGGAATTAAAGGGCTGAATTAGAGGTTGAGCTCAAGAACTAACCAAGGACTGAATTAGAGCCAAGGACTTTAATAAAAATGGCTGAGTTGTTGATAATTGTGATTTTGATATTTAAGGTGGAGTTTGAGGCTTGAAACTCTGAGGATAGGCCAGGGGATCCTTGGAGAAACGATTCTACAACTGAGGTAAGGTTCAATTCAAAGTTTGATGGTTGAATTTTAGAGTTTCCATGGCTGGGTTTTGTGTTTTCAAGTTAGGAAGTTTCAGTAATTGAAATGGGTCTTTGTTGGGTTTATAGCCTAGGATTCAGCTAGGTTGAGTTGTTGGAATCTTGTGGGAAGTCTTTGGATAATTGGGTTGTGGATTTGGGGTGGTTTTGAGTGAGTTTGCATGAGGTTTGGGAGTTAAAAATGGTGGTTTTTCTGGGTTCGAAAGGGTCGGGCCGCGGCATGGTTCTTGGTGAGCCGCGGCCCTTAGAAGTTGAGTTGTGCTGAGGAAGGAGGGCGGGCCGCGGCATGGCCTAAGGAATGTCGCGGCCCTTACCTGTTTTTGTGCCTATGGAGGGCTCTGTCTGGGGCCATGCCGCGGCATGGATGGCCTATGCCGAGGCCCTTAAGGGATTTTGGGATTTTGAGATTTTAGGCATGGGAATTTAACCTAGGGTGCTCGGGATTGAGTCTTTTATCATATTTGGTGAAGTTCAATGTTCCGAGGACTAGAACTTGGTTTAGGAACTAATTTAAGATTGTTAATGGTATCCTTCATCATGGTTGTGACTAGGTGCTAAGCTAGGGCTCGGGGATCCGATCGCGCTCAAGGAGTATCGCCCGTAACTAGTACACCTAGAAGCCAAAGGTAAGTTAGTCCTAAGATTAGTCAGTGCACCGGATTTACACTGACTTGCCAATCTACGATATGATCTACTTACACATTACAGTGTTATGTTCTTTCCAGAACATTAGCAAAGTAGATAAGATCGGATGTATTTGTTACATCGGACAGGACCGATATTGACAGTTGATAAGATAAGTAAACATACCGTTATTATCTATTCTAGTCATATCATATAGTTGACCATAGGTCAATTCAATCTCAATTCTGAGTGGTTAGTATTCTAACTTATTGTATTATTTGAGTTCTTTGACTTATTCGTTACCAGCTTACCCTACGGACTAGCCCATACTTACATCTTGGGAACTCGGTAGTATAATTGAGTGGGAGTGTTAATCATAGATATGAACATCTATAGCTTCTGATGAAGAAGTGAAATGATGGTTTCCTTTTAGTTTGGTTCAAGGTGTTAAATGATAGAGATCTCATTTCAGTAATTAAATTAGTTTACTGAAATATCATTTACAAGGAACTAAGTGTTTTAAGGATAAAATACAATGAGGGGTAAAACGGTATTTTAGTCCTATCTCATTGTAGACCGTCTATAGAGGATTGAGTGACAATTATGGTTATAACAATGGATAATTAATAGCGTATCTATATTTGTTATAGAGCGTTCTATGAATTCAAGAGTGCAATTCCAAGTCTATAGTGGAGTCACAAGGAATTAATAAGTTAGTAAATTTATTTGTTAGATTTATGATAACTTATTGGAGCTTGATTTCATAGGCCCATGGTCCCCATTGTACCTTGGATAATAATCTAGATAGTCTCAATTGATTGATTTAATCATCAATTAGAATTATCAAAGTTGACCAGGTCAATTTTGGATAGTTTCACAGAGTTGTGTAATTTTGAGAAGAAAAGAGAAATTATGGCTAATTTATTAAGTAAGATAAATTGGTATCTAAATTAATAAATAAGTTTAAATCAAGATTCAAATTATAAATAATTAATTTGATAAAAGATTTAAATAATTATTTAATTAATTAAATCAATAGAAAATAATATAGGCCTTGATTTTAAGTCCAATGGGCTTATAATCAAATGGGAAATTTCACGGACCTATAGCCCATGATAATTTCGACCTAGGACTTCAAAATGGCTATTATTTTATTGATTTTTTAATTAAATTAAATGGCCTAATTGAGTCTATAAAAGGAGTGCTTAGAGAGAAGATTTAAGAGACGACAAATAAGTCACAAGTCAGATTTTAGTTTTAGATTCTCTCTAAACACAAGTCCTTTTCTAAACCTCTTTGTTATTTTCTCTTCTTCTCTCTATATCTATCTCATGTGTTGAGAATTGCCCAC
>NW_026908754.1:22500-25679 GCF_963169125.1 Humulus lupulus
GGTGTTTTTGGGAGAAAAAAATGGGAAAAAAAAATTGGGCACCGGCTACCAAGAGGTGTGCCCACGTGGTGCATGCATGGTGCATGCACATGGACTTGGGAGACATATTTGAGCATAAATTGAAGAATATGAGTTCAAATTGAACGAAATTTTGTGTGCATGGTTGTTTTAATGTAAAGAAGGGGTCTACGAATTTAAAACACAAAAAATAAAAATAATTATTTTTTTACAATTTTTTTAAATAATTAAAATATTAAAATATTGAAAAATAGAAAATCGGGCAAAAACACAATTCCAGTGGCAATGGATGGTTGGGAAGTATATATTACAATTTTTGGGAGCATGTGTGGGTGTTTTTGGGAGAAAAAAAATGGAAAAAAAAATTGGGCACCGGCTACCAAGAGGTGTGCCCACGTGGTGCATGCATGGTGCATGCACATGGACTTGGGAGACATATTTGAGCATAAATTGAAGAATATGAGTCCAAATTGAACGAAATTTTGTGTGCATGGTTGTTTTAATGTAAAGAAGGGGTCTACGAATTTAAAACACAAAAAAAATAAAAATAATTATTTTTTTACAATTTTTTAAATAATTAAAATATTAAAATGTTGAAAAAATAGAAAATCGGGCAAAAACACAATTCCAATGGCAATGGATGGTTGGGAAGTATATATTATAATTTTTGGGAGCAGGTGTGGGTGTTTTGGGGAGAAAAAAAATGAAAAAAAAAAATTGGGCACCGGCTACCAAGAGGTGTGCCCACGTGGTGCATGCATGGTGCATGCACATGGACATGTTGATTGGTGCACACATGCCATCCACCAAGTGCACACATGAGCACCCCGGATCCACATTGTGAAACTCAACACACCCACAAGTGCACACATGAGCACCCCCATGTGGTGCATGCATCGTTCATGCACATGCACATGTTGATTGGTGCACACATGCCATCCGCCCAGTGCATGCACATGATGATTGGTGCACACATGCCATCCGCCCAGTGCACACATGAGCACCCCGGATCCACATTGTGAAACTGAATCCACCCACAAGTGCACACATAAGCACCCCCCATGCGGTGCATGCATCGTTCGTGCACATGCCATCCGCCAAGTGCACGCACATGGTGATTGGTGCACACATGCCATCCACCAAGTGCACACATGAGCACCCCGGGTCCACATTGTGAAACTCAATCCGCCCACAAGTGCACACATGAGCACCCCACGTGCGTGCGGATGGTGTGCACCTAGCCTCCGGCACGAACATTGAGAAATATCAATGGCATCACACATGAGCACCACACGTTGTGCATCCACATTGTTATTTCTCATGCCAACCACCAAGTGCATGCACATGGTGAACAATATGTTGTAGAATGATTCAAAAGAAATGTGTTATTGTAATTTGTAGTTTTGAAATGAATACATCAAATGAACCAATCTTGAACGAGACAAAAGAATATTCAACAATAAAAACCGTCCCAAGTAAATCTTTATAAAATGAATAACGAATATGTTATAAAGTGAAATGAAACAATCTTCCACAGAATAAGAAACGTGGTATTGTCATTTAACGTTATAAAATGAAGCAATCTTGAACAGATAAAGAAATGAGGTTTTGTAACTTTTTGTTATAAAGTGAAGATATCAAATGAGTCAATCTTGAACGAGGCAAAAAATACCTGGACACTAAAAACCACTCCTATTTTACGGCGTAGATTTGATTAATAACAGTAGGGTGTGAGAGATGGGGATAGAGAGAGTGAATGATTGGAAAGCAAAAGGATGAAGGAATAAAGTCGCTTGAGATTTACGTGACTCACCTAACAACAAGGCTATAAGGATCATGTTAACCTCACTTCAAGCACACAAAAAATTTACATGACCCGCCCACTATCCAACAACGCCAAAAGGGACAACATGTTAACCTCACTTGAAAACACACAAAATTTACATGACCCACAATCCAACAAGGCGAAAGGTTAACCTCACTTGAAATCACTAATTGAATGCCAGTGGGGGGACGTGTTAACCTCACTTGAGGTCACAAAAAGAATGCCAAAAGGGGCGTGTTAACCTCACTTGAGGTCACAAAAGCAAGGCCAAAGGGGACGTGTTAACCTCACTTGAGGTCACAAGAGCAAGGCTAGAAGGGACGTGTTAACCTCACTTGAGGTCACAAGAGCAAGGCCACAAGGGACATGTTAACCTCACTTGAGATCACAGAAGCAAGGCCAAAAGGGACATGTTAACCTCACTTGAGGTCACAAGAGCAAGGCCACAAGGGACATGATAACCTCACTTGAGATCACAAAAGCAAGGCCAAAAGGGACATGCTAACCTCACTTGAGATCACAAAAGCAAACCTCCGCCTAACATCCAGCCACCAACCACCCACTTGGCGTGTGGCTCATCGTGCAAGCACCAGCGCCGCCTATCATTCCCCAATACAAGATGTGTGCTTGTTAACCTCGCTTCAAAACACGAAAGGAAAAGTGGCTTAAGAAAACACATGAGCACCAAGCACCCACTTCCCATGGCCTGTGTTCCTCGGTTGAACACTTGGCCAACTTGGTAAGTAAGCCGACCAAGACTTCGCCTTACATGTCCGCAAGGGGCATGACACATCATATGGGCGCACTAGTGTTGATGGAAACGGCCAAAAAGACCAAGAGTGTGACTACCAAACACTCTAGTAACCTCATGACTCCAAAGTGTAGAGTTATAAAAGGGGGAGGGACGAATCTGAGCGACACAGGGCTGAATCTCAGTGGATCGTGGCAGCAAGGCCACTCTGCCACTTACAATACCCCGTCGCGTACTTAAGTCGTCTGCAAAGGATTCTACCCGCCGCTCGGTAGGAATTGTACTTCAAGGCGGCCCACACAACTTGTCTGCTGTGCGAGCTTCACCAACGACACGTGCCTTTGGGGGCCGAAGCCCCTACTGCAGGTCGGCAAACGGACGGCGGGCGCATGCGTCGTTTCTAGCCCGGATTCTGACTTAGAGGCGTTCAGTCATAATCCAGCGCACGGTAGCTTCGCGCCACTGGCTTTTCAACCAAGCGCGATGACCAATTGTGCGAATCAACGGTTCCTCTCGTACTAGGTTGAATTACTATTGCGACACTGTCATCAGTAGGGTAAAACTAACCTGTCTCACGACGGTCTA
>NW_026908755.1:0-18679 GCF_963169125.1 Humulus lupulus
AGACAATATGATTAGATATGCTTACTATATCAGGGAAATAAGAGCAAGGAAATTATAAGTAAAATACCTGAGCTATAACTACTGGTCGCTACATTACTTATTGAACTACTTCTACACTCACTCACTGCCTTGAAGAAGTTTGAATTTAAATTAGGCGTGTATTTAAAGTTGCCGTCCTCGTCAAATAAATGACAGGGAATGGGCAAACTGTCTAAGAGTGAGAAGTCAATACTGTTCTCATCTGAAGATTCAAGAATAGGCGCGGGATGTTCAGAAACCTTCTTTTTGCCCTTTCCTGAAGGAGCAGAGCCAGCAGCTGCTCGCGGGGTGCTGGAGGGTTCCCTGATAGTCACCCTAGTTGTCTTCCTCCTCGGAGGTTGTGACACATCGTAGTGCTGCTTGGGAACTTCTCCATGGTAGCACTCCCCGCAGTTGTTTCCCTCACATCCTGATGAGGGACCAAAAGGCCAACCAGCCTTAGATTATTCTCCATGACTAGCTCTTTGACGCTTTTTTCTATGTCGGTCATGCTGACCAGGGAAGTTGCTCATATCTCCATTTCTGGAGTGGGAGCTTGTTGACGCCACAGACCTGAATGACACTGAAATTCTAAGGAATGTGCAAGAAAGCTAAGGGAAAGTAAGCGACCAGTGAATAAAGAATTTACCTCCTTCAGTGAAGGCCAAATTGATGGCGATCAGGTCTATTGTTAAAAAGTACTCCTGGAAGTACTTTCCCACATTGGACTTGTAGGTGATCTCACTCAGGAAGGTGCGAGCATATTCCTAGTGGTAAAAATGGAAGAATCCCATGTTGTTGTGATTGGGGTTGGACTTGAGATCAAACAGATAGTTGATATCGTGTGGCGTCGGAATAGGCCACTTCTTATGACTGTACAGGATATAGAGAGCAGAAAGCACTCTATACCCGTTTGGTGTTATTTGAAAGGGAGCGACCTCGAAATAGTTGGCCACCCCCTGAAAAAATGGATGAAGAGGCAAGGTTGCCCCTGCCTCAATATGATATCTCGACCAAGCGCTGAAGGTGCCCCCATGAAGGTTTCCTACTGGTCGATGGAGGGTTTGATTATGGTTACCCCAGGAAGTCCGTACTTCTTGAGGTAATTCGTTACCATCCTAACTGTAATATTGCTAGGAGGTGCAATATATCATTCGACTTCTGGTCAAAGGACGTCCTGAAGTTGGGCTTTTATTTGGATTTCTGGCTGGGATGTGCTTTTGGGTGAAGGGTTGGTCAAAAGATTTTCAGTCCGAGGAGCAAGCTGTTTGGCAGGAGGATAGGTTGTTTTCCTTATCTTTTGAGCAGTGGATTTTACTCGACCCATGTTCGATGGACTGGTTGAAGGTCTATTAGAAGGGTTATGAGAAAAAGGAATTTTTGGAATTAGTAATGACGACTGTTCCTGATCTTCGAGCAACTGGGCGAGCAAGTCGTCATCGATCAACCTCTCACCTCCCCACGGGTTGTGCATGAAAATCTGCGAACAGAGAAGGGGAGATGAGAATCTATGGCCAAAAGACCAAGAAAGTGTAAAGGTTGGAATAACGTTGCTCGTGTATAAAAGTTAAGTTTTCATACGACCAGCAACATTCTAACAAAAACACTAAATTCCATGCGAACAGTTTGGAAAATGGATTAAAAAGCAGAAGTGAAAAGTTTTTCAGAAAATTTTTTTCAACTCTGAATGGGCGGGAAAACCTTGTTTTTTCTACATGCTTAAAAATCGAATTTTTACTTCGATTTTACGCCCTAAATTAATAATCCTAACTCCCAAACCGATTCCTAAGCCTCATGTAGTGTTATTTCCTTATCCTATCATGCTCAGACCTATGTACCCATTTACCCCAAAAACAGTTTCTTTCAAGAAAATTCAAGAAATCAAGGTCCGAAACAGATAAAATAGATATTGCATGGCATCTCAACGATTGTAAAGGTCTATAAACTTACTTGCATAAAGATTGGAGCAAGTTTCTGAGACGCTAGGTCAAGTGGCTGGACATAAATTTCGTGGCTCGTCAAGATCGACTGAGTTCCTGGGTTTTCTGCGCTCTATTCTTTAGTTTTCTTGAGGAGAAAGTGAAAAGTAAAGATTAAAAAGTAATTTTGAGGAGTTATATATATATATATACTGGTCGAAGCACGGTTAGAGAGGTAATCATAAGGGGTGACTTTCCGAGGCATAGGTAAATGCAATAGCCGTCAAACTACTTTTTGGGAAATTGCAATGATATGATTGGTTGCCTTTTTCAAGAAGGCATGGACGACTTTGACAGATTTAACAAGGCATACGAAAGGTCGGTTGTCTAAGTTTACTTTATGCTGGTCGCAGTAAAATAAACTTGGGGGGCAAATGTTTACCCAAAAACGGCTCCTAATGATGTGGCAAGATTGACCATCACGTGGCAGGCACGTGACAACTTTAAGTGAATGAATCCTGTTCGACCATCGATAAAAAAGTTATTGATTTATCAAGCCTCACGCTTAGGTGCGACCAGTCTGGTCGAATACTTTCATTTACTTCCTTTTGGATATGCAATCTTATAATTTTGCATTAATTGTATTTTCTTTTATTACCTTGATACGCAAGTCTTAACTGTAATTAAGGCCCATGGGCCCATGCATTTTTCTTGAGCCTATAAATAAGACTCAAAGGCCTCAAGGGAAGGGACTTTTGAACTTTTGATCCTTGTGCTCTGAGAGAAGAATATAGTGTGACTATTCACTGAAGTTGTAATCTTCCCAAAGCTTGTGAAACTCGTGAACCCTAGTTCATTGATCACAGTGTTGGGATTCAATATCAATAAGAACACTAAGTGGACGTAGGTCATTACCATCCAATTGGGGCCGAACCACTATAAATTATTTGTGTCGTTTACTTTCCATTTGAATTTCATCTTGTTTTCCTCTCATTTTCTATTGTTTATTTGACTCCGGGTCGTTGACCAATTTGAGGGTCAACAAAGTTTAATTGACTATTTATATTATTTTTAGGGTGATTTGTCATTTTAAATTTGAAATTGCATATTTTTTTAATTGAGTTTTTTTTTTACCTTTTTTGTTTTCCTTTTAATTCCTTATATATATATATATATAAACTAAGTGAATATATCAATATATATATATATTATGTTTTAATACTTATGTATTTATCATAGTTACTAGCAGAAAGCAACGTGCAATGCTCTTAGTAAGCAAAAAGCCACGCTAGTATGCTGTTAGCCACATTGGACAAAATTGAACGAAAGTCCCACTTTACAACATTATAAATAGTTTGGGGGAATTTTTAACGGCCCAAAAAAATCGAGGGCATGATAATGTATAGGTCAAAATTCGGGGGGCAAAAATCCTAAATAGCCTATTTTAAATATGGGTAACTAGTTACATTCATGCAAACTGAAAATAAAACTAAAAAAATGGTACTTGTTATTTTGACATATATGTTTGATTTTTGGGTAACTGTCCATATTACTGCAAATTTGGGTAACTGGTTATATGCAATTTAAAACTAATTAAAATTTTAACTAATTACTCTAACATGTATGTTTAATTTCTAGATAACTAGTTACCATGCTATCTAACACTAATTAAAACAGTAACTGGTTGCTCTGAAATTACTAGTAACATGTTACCATATATTTTTGTCTTTCCAAATTTAAGTTTTGTCAGTGGCTTGTTGCATAATGGTACCAAGGAGTGATAGTGCATACATGAATGGTGCTCTAAATCTCCAGTTCTCTTTTGGGGCCTCTTCGAGTGGATGTTAACAACAATTTTCTTAATGATGATCCAAGGAAGAACACTCATCAATGATACAATTACTAGGGGTTTAAAGATCCCAACAATCCTTAATTATTTTATTTAAACAAGCATCTCATGTTGGTTTGAGAAGCTGGAAAGAGTATTTTTTCTTTTTCAGAATGCTCACCAGGTTAGACTAAACTATATTTGTTCCACAGAATATTCATCATTTGTATTGATATTTTGGTCTATGGTGATGATATCTTGATCACTATACACTACAAAAAAAAGTTATCCTTTAGTTACAATGTTTAGTCGTAACATCAATTTTTCGCAATTAAATGTCACTTTTAGTCATAACAAAAAATTACTTGTAATTAAAAAATAATATTTTGTCACAAGTTATATTACTAATGTAGTTTTAGTCACAATCTATTATATACAATGATAAAATTTATTTATAATTAAAATGACATTAAGTCACATCTAATTGTGTTTTTAGTGATTAATATACTTTTAGCCATAAATTTTCAATGATTACATAGATATGATTGGTTTGTACATTTTGTTTTTATCTATTAGAAACTGTAGACCCGACACTACAAGAAAATGTGAGACTTTACTTATCTATTATAAGTGCAAGTAAAAGTATTTTATGCCTACAAATTCTATTGATAAGAAGTAATAATATATCTAAAATCTTATAATATTAACAAAATGTTAATAACCCATCAATAATATTAAGATTATATTAGAATATCACAATAATTTTCTATTTTAAGAATATGTATATTCTCTGTATATCTTTATGATTTGGTCAATGGTATAATAGCTATATTATAGCCATAATTATAGCTTATATACATAGATGTAGCCAGACTTTAGCTTGTAATATTGTATATATATTACCTAAAGGTGAATGAATAAAATAAAGGAAAACCAATTTTGACATGGTACCAGAGCCCTAGTAGCCTAGTAAGCTCTTACCCATTTTTTTTTCTAGGATTCCTTCAGGCATCATAATCAGCCTCTTTCTACAATTTCTACAGTGACCATAATCGGTCTCCCCGTTCATCACCCTCATCGATCATCAACCAGCCAACCAATTCACTTTCACCACCCTCACCTTCACCTGTTACCTATATATATATATATATATATTAGCACCCCCAATCTATAACTTGCCGTTTGAGGATCAAAGCGGAAATATGATCACCCACGTGATCCTCTCTAATGACAATTATATTGCATGGGCAAGTGAAATTAAGTTGTCCTTGAAAGCTCGTCGAAAGTTTGTGTTTGTTGATGGGACAATCACCAAACCGACGGAGAAGAAGAAACAACTCAATTGGGACACTGTCAATTCTATGCTTGTCTCATGGATCATGCGGACTCTTGATCCAAAATTGGCGGCCTCCATTCCTTTCCATGATGAAGCCAAACGACTTTGGGATTATCTTGAGAAACGTTTCGGCGTGGCCAACGGTCCTCGTCTTCAACAATTGAGGGCCGATATTACCAACTGTAAGCAAACTTCGAATATGTCTATTGATGATTATTATACTTGTTTGATGGGATTGTATGATGAATTGGATCATCTCAAGCCTCTCCATGCATGTGACTGTGGTAATTGTACTTGTGATGTTGCTGGCTGGTTCGCTGCGGATCGGGAGGAGGAGAAACTCCATCAATTTCTTATTGGCATTAACGATGAGTTATATGCAATGATATGTTCTAATTTGTTGTCCACTTCTCCTTTACCTATTCTTGATCGTGTGTATCAAGCATGTCTTCAGGAAGAAAAGTCTCGGGGTATTACTTGAGATAGAGCGGACAAGGAGGAAATCCATGCGTTTGCTCTCCAAACTGCACGACCCAAGGCTCATTTTACCCGTCCCGATAGATCAAAATTGTATTGTTTTGTTTGTAAGCGATCGGGTCATGATGAAAATTCTAAAAATAATGACTTACATTTTAAAAATAATTTTAACTGATTATTTATATTATTTTTAGGGTGATTTGTCATTTTATATTTGTTTAATTGAGTTTTATTTTATTTTTTACCATATTTTCCCTTTTAATTCCCTAAATATATATAGACTAAGTGAATATATAAAAAAAAATATATAATGTTTTAATAATTACTTATTTATCATAGTTATTAGTAGATATTAAATTATACATGTGGCGCTGACGTGGCCAAGACACATCAGCAAGCAAAGAGCCACGCCAGCATGTCGTTAGCCGCATTGGACAAAATTAGACAGAAGTCCTACTTTACAACCACTTTACAACACTGTAAATAGTTTGTGAGAATTTTTAACATCCCAAAAAAATTGGGGGCACGATAATATATAGGTCATAATCCGGGAGGCAAAAATCCTAAATAGCCTATTGTAAATATGAGTAACTAGTTACATCCATGAAAACTGAAAATAAAACTAAAAAAATGGTTACTTGTTATTTTGACATATATGTTTGATTTTTGGGTAACTGTCCATATTACTGCAAATTTGGGTAACCGGTTATATGCAATCTAAAACTAATTAAAATTGTAACTAATTACTCTAACATGTATGTTTAATTTCTAGATAACTAGTTACCATGCTATCTAAAACTAATTAAAATGGTAACTGGTTACTCTGACAATTACTAGTAACATGTTCCCATATATATATATTTTTGTCTTTCCAAATTTAAGTTTTGTCAATGGCTTGTTACATAACTACACCAAAAAGGGCATAGGATAACACTAAAATCTAACAGAATTAAAAAAGTATTATGCTTGGTAAAAAGCGGGTCAGTCAAAACTTTGGGCGCCATAATTAAATTGTCACGTTTCTCTCTTATCTATTTAAAACTTTTTATATTAAAAAATATTAATAAATTAAAAGTCCCTAAATCTCTTTTTCTTCCTATACGTGCCTCTCCTCTCAGCCGCCCCTTCATTTTCTCTCTATTTCTCTCAAATCATCTCCTCTCAAGCTCCATGTCTCCCCTATCTTCTTCTCTCACTTCCATGGGAGACCACGACTACACTCATGGCGGCGTGCGGTGGCTCACAACGATGATGTGCGGTGGTTTCCATGGAAGCCGAAGAACATTGACAGATGGAGCTAGCTCGGTGGTTAGTGCCCTGCCCACTGTTCTTGAGAATCCAAGCCCACCCAAATCATCCTTCAATGAGGTACGAGATGATTTTTTTTTTTTTAGAAAAAAATTGGGTTTTTATTCAATTTGGATGATGGTTTCTAGGAAATTTCTGAAATGGGTTTGATGGTTTTGAACAGTTGATTGAGTCTCAAAAATATCAAGCGGCAAAGTGAAAAATTAAGTCCAAATATTAAAACAAATGCCTCTTTTTCTTTCTCTCTCTACTTGTTCTCCTTTCTCCCCCAATTTTTTTTATATCTCCTCTCTAACGTTCACCCTCAATTACATCTAGGTCTTAATAAAAAAAAGATTGGGTCTTTTGGAAAGCCTTTGAGAAAGGCTAGGTATCTTAGCCAGCTAAGCTGCGTAAAGAGTTTCAAGTCTTTCTCTACTTCTTGTCTAACCCAGATCTAAGTTTGTCTAACCCAGGTATATGTGTTGATTTTCTATACTAAAAGAAATGAAAAAGACTTATTCCTTCTAGTTTAAATATATGTTCTTGGCTTATACACGTTTTAATATGAGAGCTAAAGGTAGTGGCTATTCTATTTGGTTTGTTGATTTTATAAATATTAGACAAGAAATATATATATCTGAATGCCATATTAAGAGCTAGGTATGATCAAGGTTTTATCTTTTTCTTATGCTTTAACTAACCACTCATTGATATTATTTGCTTCTTTTTTTTTTTTGGTGAAAAGGTAGATTTGAATGTAAGGTGCCAGCAATACTGATAGTTGTAGCTGCCATTGGATGAGTTTCCATAATTTTTTTATTTGTTTATTGCATTTACATGAGGAGAATAAAGGTAATTATTGTTTTTCTCTGTTTTAGTCACTTTTGCTTTAATATGATCCATATGTGATATCTAAAACGTAGAAGCTAGGCAAGATTTCTGGTTGTTTTTTTATCTTTACTATTCTTGTTGTTTATTGGTCTTGTATATATAGTGGCACCTTTTCATTTTTGTGGTATTTTGTTCTGCAGAAATTTGCATTCTCTCTAGTTTGATTTGCTATCTAGTTTGTGTTGTTCTTTCTGCTCTATTTTAATTATAGGTGTTGGGTTAGTACATCTTCTTTTTTCTTTCATTTTTGTGTGTCCATACCTTGAGTGAATTCTCTGTCAAAAGAAATAAACTTTTTCTTTTTAAAAGATAAGCCACAAACCACTACAAAAAACTTAACTTTTAGTCACAGCCATTTTGTGACAACAAAAGTAATGTGACTAAATATATTTTTTAGTCATAATTTGTAGCAAAAAATATTTTAGTGACAACAAATTTTTAGGAAAATGCAGCAAGTAAGACTCTAGCAAATTCCAACAAACCTTTGGGGCATATAAACATGTGCAAATAAGATTCTATCCAAACAAAACATGCCATTAGAAACAGCTATCAAGAATAGAAAATAAAACAAGATTCACAACTTACTTTAGTGAGAAGCCAATGATTCAGAGGCCTCCATCTGATCACTTAATTTACTCTATTACAGGCTTGTATCATTCAGTATAACGAGTTAGATACTCAGTAGGGGTGAAGGATCAATCAAAATTTTGGGTTAGGATTGGTAGAAAGTGTAAATGCAGCATTGATGGAAGTATTTTCAATGTTCTTAGTTTTAGTCATTGGGCTTATATTTATAGGTAAAATTGTACAAAAGTAAACAAGAGGCTGTTTCAGTCTGGTTTTCATGGTAGCTGGTTTGAGTTTGTTTCAGTTAAGCAAGAATTGGCAAAAGTTATACACTAAAGCAAAGAGAGGTTGAATTTGGTTTGATAGGTAATACTGAATATAATTCTAACTGTTCAACAAAAGAATAAACAAATCCACCTGGGGTGTTCTTTTTCTTCTCCCACTACCAATAACTTGCCTTGGCTATCAGATTTTGGCTCGTTTTACTTAGGTTTTTACCAAAAGACAATGGTTAGCATTATGAAATTGATGTGAGAAAATAAAGGAGAAAATAGTCATACTTGTGTATTTTTTGTTTTTGAGTGAGTGACTTTGAGATATTTCCATCTCCATGATAGTGGAGAGTTCGATAGAAGTATTGTTGTCAATGGCAATTTATTGTGTGATTTGGTGTGATGTGAATTGATTTGATTGGTTTATTTGTAAAAAAGAAATAAAAGTATTGTGAAATACAATGAATTCTTCATATCTTTTAGTGTTAAATTTTCTCACTTCCAAATAGATAAAACAATGGCAAAAAAATAGTGATTCAATTCTTACTGTATTTTAAATGTTGTAATGAGAAATTGAAACACAGATAAAAAAAGTATCAAAGATGGATAAAAGACCAAAAAAGTTTCTAAAGAAACAGCAAATAATTTGAAGATAAGGGTCAAAAAGAAAAAGAAGAATGTAAGCTACTAAAGCTGAAAAAAAAAGAGTTAAAAAATGAGAGGACAATAGGAATGAATCTTTTTTCTTGGGTTGGCTTGTTAATGAAGAATACTTTTGTGTCCTTTAGAAGTAGCAGCCTAATGAACAAGCAAAGAACCTTCCAAAACCTTCTCTCAAAAGCTCTGGTTTATAATAAGATATCACTTCAATTCATTCATGCACACACAAGCACAACTCATCTTCTTTCTTTCTGCATTGTGCAGTGACTTTTCCCAAACCTCTTTTCCTCCACTTAAAATGGTTGATAATAAGCTATTCAAATATGTTTCCTTAGTACTTTTGGTGCTTAATTTTTGTATGTATGTCATTGTGTTGAGCATTGGTGGTAATGCTCTCAACAGAGCCATTGACTATGGCTTTGTCATTGGTATATCTCAGTCTCTCTTTACTTCATTAGCATGACAACCAAAGAAAAAAGATACTATTTTTCTTCTTCTTCTCTACAGGTCCTGATTTTCATCAAATATTTCAAAAATTGCATTCTTACAAAAATTGCATACATACATTGAATATTTCAACAAATTGTTTATTGTTTTAGTTTCTGTGATTGTGTTGTGTGTGATTATCATTGTTATTCAACCAAGTCTCATCCTCAGTCTTTATACTCTCAATCATGTTTCTTCTACGCCTTAAAGTATCTCGTTTGGTAAAAATGATAGTTAAAGTCGATTATGTGTAAACAAAATAAAATTATTAGAATTGGAGATTATTTGGAGGGTACTTAATTTGGTTATAATTGTTCTAAGATATATGTAACATATGAGATTTACCACATTCGTGTTGCATTTAATAGTTAAGGCTTCTTCAGCTGGCATGATAGGAAATGATGCCAACATAAAACTGAAACCAAACTCATCAAAGCACATCAAATCTAAACTACTTAAAGTATATAAAACTAAACAAATAATATTTATCTACACTAATTTGTTACTTCTTTGTATGTTGACCAGATTCATGTGCCGTGTGCTTTTATTTCATAAAACTGAAACCAAACTCATCAAAGCACATCAAATATAAGTGTAATGATTTAATTACAATGGTAATTAAGTAACATTCTGAGTGCATAATCAATTGCTGATTTTATGTCTATTACTTTTCAGCTTTTTCATTTAGCTCTTTATTCTTCTATTTTATTATTATTATTCATCTCTATCTACCCTCAATTAACTAGCTTGCTTAGTTTAATAATCAAAAGTAAACAAAGGCTAGTTGTTTTTTTCTTATTTACTATTTTTATCATTTAATTTTCTTGTATCTTTTTTCTTCTTATTTACTATTTTGTTTTAGCAAGGATATATAATGGAATTTGGATTGGAAAATCTGCAGGGATCATGATGAGGCGACCTTTGGTCTTGCAGCTTGACAAGACAAACGAGGGAGCTCAGAAATACGTCGAGTTTCTTCACCTTTGCAAGAGGAGATTCACAGATTTTGGTATGTGGTGTATAACTTAAAAATAAATTTGATTCTTATCTGTTTGTACATGATCAACTTGTTGCTCATTTGTTCTCGTGTTGATTTTTAGCTTGATAACTTGTGTTTACATGAAACAGGAATTGATGTTCAGTTTTTAAGTTACATAATTATTTTTGCCAAAACTTGAGAAGAGAGCTGGCAATTAGGAGTCAGAAAATTTGAGGTCAAATTTAGGTAAACTTCTCGAAACTTCTGATTTTTATGAATTTGATCCCAGAAACTTGGCCTTTGTTTTTGGGGAAATTTCTCATGCATGCCACTAGAACTGTTGTGTTGTTTGTCATTTGAGGAGATTACTCTGAAGTTTATTACTGTGAGCGAACGCGTAACTGCCAATTAATGTTCTGGGTGATTTTGTTCATTTAAATGATGGATGCATATACTTTCAGTTTTATTAAGTACTTTGCCTACTTGCATGATGCTTTGAGAACTTTTTTACTGCAAAAGATTGATAATCTAGCCAAAGGTGATAAGTGCCAAATAACAATGATATCAACTTGGGCAACTGAATTATACTTTGACAAGCTTTTACTCCCCACACCCCCTTTTTTTTTGGGTGTGTGTGTGTGCACGCATAAAGTTTGGATTTAAGAACTCTGATTTCTCTCTTTATTTTTTGTCCTGCTGCCTAGATGGGTTACAGATTTTTTATCCAAAATGAAATATTATAAAAAAAAAATTGCATAATGACTAAAAGAAGGGAGCAGAAATTTCCCCAAAAGAAAAAGGATTCTAACACAAACAAACCAATAGTACAACTCAGCGTAAAAAAACTAACTTATCTGATAGATATGAGTTCCAACTTTGTGAACACAGAATTATACTTATTAGCATTTATGGCAGAGCTTTTTGATTTTACTTTCCTGTATAATTTATTACTATTTGCTGTTGTTTCAGATAAATTTCAAACTTGATCTTTTCTGTTTTAGTTTAGAGCTGTAATTAACTTCTTTTAAAATTTTTTTTTTTACATAATCACGTGATCTTTTTTATGTTCTTACTTGGATGAAAGAACACAAGAATTAATTATTTAGCAATATGTTGCAGTTATGGCCGGGTTGAAGAGTTGGTGTTTTTTGCCAGTTTAAAGGAGCAGTATGAAATCTTAATTCATCATTTCATACAGGTGCTTCATCATTCTTTTCTGTTCTGCATTTCATTTTTGTGATTGCTGTCATCATAAATCACATTTACTAATGTTTTATACTAGTTCTGTACTTTAATCCATAAATACTCATACACACTTAGTATTGCTTCATCATTTTAAGACTTCTTTATCACGCATACGCTTTTAACTTTGTATTGAGTAGTTAAAAAGTTATTATTTGATATACTCTTGCATTCGTTGGAAGGGAATATTTTCCAGTGCATATTTTCAATATATATATATATATAATGGTTTATCTATGTGATTACATATTGTGATTACATGGGTTTTCAAACCTGAAACAGTAGAGAATCTTTCATTCTTGTTGTGCTGCATACATACACACCACTTCAAGATCACACACTTTCTGATTAAGCACAAAACTCAGAACACAATAAATATGGTTATACTAAAACAGATATTTAAGAGATGTGAAATGGCCCATTTTGAGACATTGCTGCTGCATTGACTTATTCCTATGGTGTCAGACTCTTAATCTCTGTTCTTATAGTGTCAGGATCTTAATATTAAGTTGTAAAGGATAGTCTGGCAGTGTGGGGATTTTTATAGTATTATTTTATATAGTTCGATCTCACTAGAGATTAGCATGATTAGTGATACTGATTTTTATAGTTAGAAATGGCAGTACTTTCTGATTAGTGATACTGATTTTTATAAATGATTAATGGAAAGATTGTAGTACTTTTATTACTACAAATTTTATCTATTAAGTGGTAGCTGCTAGATCTCTTATGGTTTTCTATAAATCTGTTAGTCTTACTCTAATTTTTAGCTCATTATAAGTGATGTATTCTCTTTTTCTATTTAACACTTCAACATATTTCAATAAAGTTCAGTTCATTCATTCTCTATCCTCTCTGATTTTCTCATTCACTTTCATTTCTGAATTTAAGTGTTTGTTTTGTGGGAAATTCATATGCTTAGATTTTTCTTTCTTAATAGGTTGATATGACCATGTTAGAAGACGAACTCCCAACAAAAATATGACTTTCATCAGCCCTTGTCAAGGTATAAAGAAGAAAGTCTTTTGTTGTGCTTTAGAATTAAGCTGCTGAATGTTTCTTTCATTTTCATCAAGTTTTAGGTATTGATAGAGTACTCTGTTTGGTAGTGGAATTTTCTCTTCGTTCATCTCTTAGCTTATTATTTTAAGTTGCATGTTTTGTTGCTTCAGTCGTTTTGTATGGTAGTATATCTTGCTATACCCTGCTGTTTCGTCCAAGTTTTGGAGTTATTACAAATTTAATTTAAACTTTATATGCTTACAGGTGGAAACTAGCTTAAGTTTTATGTTCTTAATAATAAAAGGACTTCTTTTTTACAATGTGCAGGTATATTGAGATGATTTCTTTGGAGCAATTCTTGACAACATTTGTAGTTGAGGCCTTTAGAATGGAAGAATGTATTTCACTAATTTTTGTATACATTTCTTGTTTTGTATTTAGTGATAAAGGAATCTGAATTGGGCATAAATTATGTTGTAATATGATTTCTTAAGCTTAGACTAGTAGACTAAATATTGTAATTACATTTGAGTAATTAATAAAAATCTATTTATGTTACCTTATTTGGCTTCAACTTTCATATTTATTTTCTCAGTTTTGTGTAAGTAAAAAAAGATTATTTTTCTCTAAGCTAATATAACACGTGTTATACTAAAGTGTAGTATAACACAAATAATGTGTTGTACTAAAGTGTAGTATAACACAAAAAATGTGTTATACTAAAGTGTAGTATAACACAAAAAATGTGATATATAATCGACTATAAATAACATAATTCAACACTTATCTATATATTAAAATAACACAGAAATTGTGTTATCGTTGACAGTACAATAACACATTTGTATAACACTGATAAAGTGTTATTTAAAGTATCCTGACCTACGATAACATAGTCGGTCTTAACAAATTAGAAAGTGTTATTGTATGTTTTGATAACACATTTTCGGTGTTATTAAAAGCATTTTTTCTTGTAGTACCATGGTGTAATGACCCAATTACTCTAGACTTTGGACCATTAATGAAAACTACACATAGATCCTAATCCTTAACAGAACTTACAAGTGAAAATATCATAACTATATTAAAACTTGTAAAAACAAATTGTTAAACTTACATAAAATTTAAAGTAGGATATGGGATCCCATTGTTTTAAAATTAAAACATAACATACTTGTAATTAAAAGAGATTACATAAATAAGTGCGGAAAAATACACATAAAAACCATAAGTAAAGACTTCATCCTCGAATCGAAACTCTCGGCTCTTTGAATCCATTCCGCCTCAATACACATTCCCCAAGCTTCCAAGAACCTTTCCCGCCACTAAAGATATTTTCCTGCACATATAAACATAAAAGGAGTGAGCTTAATGCCCAGCAAGAAAAAATCTAACACATAGACCATATACATAAATTTCATAAAGAAACATAAAACATATCATAACACTTATGTCACATACATACTATAATGGCCATTATTACTCGGGGTCCCATAAATTAAACAAGTCATATGCCCATTAGATTAGTGGGGCTTGCTAGCTAAGCAAGTCATATGCCCATAATCTATTTGGGGCTTGTTAGTTGTACGGGTCATATGCCCAAGTCTACAAGCATACTTAACATAGCATATTACATAACACAAATTCATAAGATAACATATAAAATCATATAACACATAAATTCTAGCCTATTTTCCTTACCAAAATTACCGAGATATGAGAACAGATTTTGGGACTTTGGAACACTCCTAAAAACCATAAATAATAGGGTAAGTATATTGAAGAAAATGGATGAAAGTGATGAAGGAACTATACTATCAAAATATACTTACCAAAAACCTTGTGCTCAAGAACTTAGATTTCCTAACCAAGAATAAGAATAAGGTTAGAATACTGAGTAGAAGACTATGAGAACTTTAAAGAAAATAATACATAAATGGACTAGAGTTTGGGATACCTTGAGTACTTCTATGACCAATCTAAACCTTGAACCGAAATGTGAAATAGAACCTTACTTCCCAAGTATTTGGTAAGCTTATAGTGATCAAGCTTATAATTCCCAACCCAAGTGTTTACACTCTCACACGAACCTAGCAACTTGCAGCCTCTAACTTAGCTTAATAGATGAATAAATGGCTGGGTACTAGGTCCTATTTATAGAGTTTAGGAATGAAAATATCTTCATTTAACTTGAATAAAAATACTGGCTTTTTAAGTGAAAAACATTTGAATTATCGTTCAGCAGAGGCTGAGGACTTGTTCAAAAAGATGCTGGACTTATCAAGAGGTTGAAGATTTGAATGGAGAACATTTTCAAAAACTTTCAAAATGCCCTGAAGGAGGCGATATATCGCATATCGCACCCTGTAGGCGATATATCACCTGGGCCAGTATGCCTGAGGCAATCGTGCGACGTTTTTTTTTTTTTTTTTTTGTGCTGCGATATATCGCCCTCTATAGCTGCGATATATCGGCATACGCTGAATATTTAAACACGAAATTACACATTTTTAGCTTAATTTGAATTGAGTAAACAATGTTGACTAAGCCCTCTAACGTTTTCAAAGCTGCTGACTGACCCTAGGATATTCAAATTTTAACCTTAATAAATTTATTCCTCAAAATACTTAATCATTATTAAACATACACATGACATGTGCTATAATCTTATTGGATCTTATCTAAACCTTATAATATAATAGATATTACCCTCAATATCAGTCATATTAATCAAACCTTAGGTTAAAATTAATATTCCTAAACTATAGGTTAAACTTAGAAAATCTACAAGTGTTACTATGAGTGACCAAATAAATCCCAGTCTGAACCAAAAATCCACAGTCATAAAGATAATACTATTATTACTATTATACTACTATCTAACTTAGCTAAGTAAAGTTCTTGGACTCTACACATGGAGTGATAGTGCATACATGAATGGTGCTCTAAATCTCCAGTTCTTTTTTGGGGCCTCTTCGAGTGGATGTTAACAACAATTTTCTTAATGATGATCCAAGGAAGAACACTCATTAATGATACAATTACTAGGGGTTTAAAGATCCCAACAATTCTCACGGGGTATTTGTTTTAAGTAATTGAGTTGCCTTGGAAAGTGTAGAGAGACTTAGGATGGAGGTAATATTAAACTCTTGTGTACAAAATAGTTCACTTTACCCTTAAAATACATATGGGGCCCACACAAATTATTAACTTTACCCCCTTAAAATTTGAACCAAACATAGGAAGGGTTTTAAATTCACATTCCCACCTTTACTTTACCCCATACCAAACACACCTTTAATTAGTTGGTTTAAACAAGCATCTTAATTATTTGGTTTGAGAAGCTGAAAAGAGTTTTTTTCCTTTCCAAGAATGCTCACTAGGTTAGACTAAACTATATTTGTTCCACATAATATTCATCATTTGTATTGATATTTTGGTCTATGGTGATGATCTTGATCACTAGACACTACAAAAAAAGTTATCCTTTAGTTACAATGTTTAGTCGTAACATCAATTTTTCGCAATTAAATGTCACTTTTAGTCATAACAAAAAATTAGTTGTTACTAAAAAATAATATTTTGTCACAAGTTATATTACTAATGTAGTTTTAGTCATAATCTATTATACACAATGATAAAATTTATTTATGATTAAAAAGACATTAAGCCATATCTAATTGTGATTTTTATGATTAATACTTTTAGCCATAAATTTTTCAATGATTACATAGATGATTGGTTTGTACATTTTGTTTTTATCTTTCAAGTTAGGATAACTAATCGCCTAATCTTGGGGTAAACGCTTTCTTCTGCTTTTGTTTATTTCCGCTGAACTTTCTAACTCTTATACATAGAAAATGAGACTCAATTTTTTACTGCGTTATATATATAAGCAGTTTTCTTTCACTCATATAACTATCTGATTTAGTTCATCTATTCGAATAATGAATAAAAAAATGAAGATATTTTCTCCATTCAGTCCACCCTTTTCCTAGAAAGAAAGAACTAAAGAGGAAAAAATAGAGAACAATTTATGATTAGAAACTGTACACCTGACACTATAAGAAAATGAGACTTTAGTTATCAATTATAAGTGCAAGCAAGTAATAATATATCTAAAATATTATAATATTAACACAATGCATGTTAAGCCACCAATAAATAAAAGTGTACCAATAATATGAGAGCAATCTTTATTTCATAATAATAGGCATATAATTAACATTTTCCTCAAATGATTCAAATAGATAAAGTGAACATATCAAGCTTCAAAGACTACATTCTAAATTATAATAAAAGACTTCTTATAATAATGGATATTATTATGAAGTCTATTATTAATTTGTACTCATAATAATGTCTTATACTTAATCATTACCTCACAACTCTTTTTATTAGTTTTAACCACACACATTAATTCTTAATTAAGTGCTTCGATCTTTAACTTGTTCTTTGCATGGCAATAGAACTCGATTGCGATACTCTGCAAGCGCCCATAATGGAAAAATGTTTTTGTATAATGGATAATGTAGTGGACAATTCATCTTGAAAACTCCAACTATGTCCTGGCATGGGTCATAATAAAATAAAATCAATTATTTATTTGTTAGACAAAAATAAATTCAACTTCTCTTCTAGGAGACAACAATTTCAAAAGATTACTTTAATTTTTAGAAAATACTATATATTCCTTAGTAATTTTTGTTCTCATTAATTTTTGCATTAAAAATAATATTGCTAATATATATATATACCTGTTCTGGAAAATTACCATTTTCCATTTGAGAATTGATAATGAGCTTGGCAGCTCGATGAAGAGGTGTTGGGTCTCTTTCTGCTTGTCCAGCATGAATCAATGCCATCATAGCCCATGAAGTTTGTACTAAGTTTGATCTATTTTCTGGAAATGCTACATATTCCTATAATACAATCAAAATTAATATAATTATATATGAGAAGATAAAAATGAATTGTAAAAAAAGTTATATACTTCATGTTAATAAGTTAGAGAAATTGATGAAAATGACTTATTTTTTTTTAAGTGATTTTGCACTCTTATCTAATTTTGATAATATTTTGCAAAATAGCTTTTGTCTAAAATTCGACTAATTGTCTAAATTTTTCGACCGACTGTTTGAATTTTTCGATCACCTGTCTATATTTTCGACTAGCTGTCGACCAAATTATTAAAAGTCATTTTGCAAAGAATTATTAAAACTAGGCTAGAGTGCAAAATATATATTAACTAATTACATTATAAAAATATTCAAGTAAAATAAAATCTAAACACTTGTAATTATATTAAAAGCATAATTTAATTTACCAAAACTATAGTTATACATATATATTGAAATCTAACGTACGTGAACTCGTACATGTTACAATTATATTTATCATATAAAACAAAATTATATAAATATACCAATTCAATATTTAGGATGTTATTAAAATTACTTTTTAAATATTTTTTTTATATTAAAAGCAAATAAAAATATTTTTCAAAATCATATGTTTGGTATATCTATTTTAATCATTTTAAATTTATAGCTTAATTTATTGTCAAAAACAATTTGGGGCATCCCTATCTTATGTGGGTTATTTTTTAAACTTTAAAGATAGATAAAGTATGTTCTTAGGCTAGACAATGAATTTAGTTTGATGAAATCTTTTATTCCAGCTATTTGCATTGTATCATCTTTCCAATTACAA
>NW_026908758.1:0-2500 GCF_963169125.1 Humulus lupulus
TTGCACGATGAGCCACACGCCAAGTGGGTGGTTGGTGGCTGGATGTTAGGCGGAGGTTTGCTTTTGTGATCTCAAGTGAGGTTAGCATGTCCCTTTTGGCCTTGCTTTTGTGATCTCAAGTGAGGTTATCATGTCCCTTGTGGCCTTGCTCTTGTGACCTCAAGTGAGGTTAACATGTCCCTTTTGGCCTTGCTTCTGTGATCTCAAGTGAGGTTAACATGTCCCTTGTGGCCTTGCTCTTGTGACCTCAAGTGAGGTTAACACGTCCCTTCTAGCCTTGCTCTTGTGACCTCAAGTGAGGTTAACACGTCCCCTTTGGCCTTGCTTTTGTGACCTCAAGTGAGGTTAACACGCCCCTTTTGGCATTCTTTTTGTGACCTCAAGTGAGGTTAACACGTCCCCCCACTGGCATTCAATTAGTGATTTCAAGTGAGGTTAACCTTTCGCCTTGTTGGATTGTGGGTCATGTAAATTTTGTGTGTTTTCAAGTGAGGTTAACATGTTGTCCCTTTTGGCGTTGTTGGATAGTGGGCGGGTCATGTAAATTTTTTGTGTGCTTGAAGTGAGGTTAACATGATCCTTATAGCCTTGTTGTTAGGTGAGTCACGTAAATCTCAAGCGACTTTATTCCTTCATCCTTTTGCTTTCCAATCATTCACTCTCTCTATCCCCATCTCTCACACCCTACTGTTATTAATCAAATCTACGCCGTAAAATAGGAGTGGTTTTTAGTGTCCAGGTATTTTTTGCCTCGTTCAAGATTGACTCATTTGATATCTTCACTTTATAACAAAAAGTTACAAAACCTCATTTCTTTATCTGTTCAAGATTGCTTCATTTTATAACGTTAAATGACAATACCACGTTTCTTATTCTGTGGAAGATTGTTTCATTTCACTTTATAACATATTCGTTATTCATTTTATAAAGATTTACTTGGGACGGTTTTTATTGTTGAATATTCTTTTGTCTCGTTCAAGATTGGTTCATTTGATGTATTCATTTCAAAACTACAAATTACAATAACACATTTCTTTTGAATCATTCTACAACATATTGTTCACCATGTGCATGCACTTGGTGGTTGGCATGAGAAATAACAATGTGGATGCACAACGTGTGGTGCTCATGTGTGATGCCATTGATATTTCTCAATGTTCGTGCCGGAGGCTAGGTGCACACCATCCGCACGCACGTGGGGTGCTCATGTGTGCACTTGTGGGCGGATTGAGTTTCACAATGTGGATCCGGGGTGCTCATGTGTGCACTTGGTGGATGGCATGTGTGCACCAATCACCATGTGCGTGCACTTGGCGGATGGCATGTGCACGAACGATGCATGCACCGCATGGGGGGTGCTTATGTGTGCACTTGTGGGTGGATTCAGTTTCACAATGTGGATCCGGGGTGCTCATGTGTGCACTGGGCGGATGGCATGTGTGCACCAATCATCATGTGCATGCACTGGGCGGATGGCATGTGTGCACCAATCAACATGTGCATGTGCATGAACGATGCATGCACCACATGGGGGGTGCTCATGTGTGCACTTGTGGGTGTGTTGAGTTTCACAATGTGGATCCGGGGTGCTCATGTGTGCACTTGGTGGATGGCATGTGTGCACCAATCAACATGTCCATGTGCATGCACCATGCATGCACCACGTGGGCACACCTCTTGGTAGCCGGTGCCCAATTTTTTTTTTTTCATTTTTTTTCTCCCCAAAACACCCACACCTGCTCCCAAAAATTATAATATATACTTCCCAACCATCCATTGCCATTGGAATTGTGTTTTTGCCCGATTTTCTATTTTTTCAACATTTTAATATTTTAATTATTTAAAAAAATTGTAAAAAAATAATTATTTTTATTTTTTTGTGTTTTAAATTCGTAGACCCCTTCTTTACATTAAAACAACCATGCACACAAAATTTCGTTCAATTTGGACTCATATTCTTCAATTTATGCTCAAATATGTCTCCCAAGTCCATGTGCATGCACCATGCATGCACCACGTGGGCACACCTCTTGGTAGCCGGTGCCCAATTTTTTTTTTCCATTTTTTTTCTCCCAAAAACACCCACACATGCTCCCAAAAATTGTAATATATACTTCCCAACCATCCATTGCCACTGGAATTGTGTTTTTGCCCGATTTTCTATTTTTTCAATATTTTAATATTTTAATTATTTAAAAAAATTGTAAAAAAATAATTATTTTTATTTTTTGTGTTTTAAATTCGTAGACCCCTTCTTTACATTAAAACAACCATGCACACAAAATTTCGTTCAATTTGAACTCATATTCTTCAATTTATGCTCAAATATGTCTCCCAAGTCCATGTGCATGCACCATGCATGCACCACGTGGGCACACCTCTTGGTAGCCGGTGCCCAATTTTTTTTTTCCCATTTTTTTTCTCCCAAAAACACCCACACATGCTCCCAAAAATTATAATATATACTTCCCAACCATCCATTTCCACTGGAATTGTGTTT